>NW_027105409.1:57985-78134 GCF_000696795.3 Halyomorpha halys | reverse complement strand
TAGAAGATAGAGACTGAGTAACATGTAGTTCTTGTAAATATATTAGAATAAAGTCATTTTAGTCTTCACTGATTTTTTATGTTATTTATCTCGTAAAATATTGAGACCGATGAAGAAGGAGTTAACTGGAGAATTTGGACGGCTACACAAAGTCGTGTTGTAAAAATTGCACCTGGTAAATATAATCCATGTGGTAGTATTAACCCTCGAAGATTGTATACTTAAGAACGAACGTATTATCAAAAAGATTATATGCGTCAAATAATATGGGCTTGTAAGATTGTTGGGGCTTTGTAACGAACAGATCCCCATGATGGTAATTATTCTTGACAGGAACAAAGGACAAATATTTTTTATTTTAAATTTTTTAATTTTATTTTAATAATTTATTTATTGATATTTACAACTGTATACATATATACACATCAAGTAAATTTGCTGAAAGTGATATTACGACATGATCAAAACATGTGGAGAATCTACCCATTGATAGAACTCCAAAAACATTTCTAAAGGAGAAGATCTCGAGGCCATCTTCTTTTCAGACGCCTAGGAGGATTGTTAGGTAGTGAAGGAAAAGCCAGGTTAGAAACGAGTTGGTTTTGGGTGGTTGGGAAGTTTTCAATGAAATTTGAAATTAAAATTGTATGTTGAAGCTCTTCCATCAGAGTCTAAAATATCAAAATTTCGTTAAAGATCTAATATCTTCTTGAATTGATTCATGATTTAAAATAAGAAACGCTGGAGATGTCCAGAATGAAAAAGATCACGTTAGGAATGTATTGGTGAGAGAAACGCTCATTCTTACCGTTGCGAGGAAAGAGAAAAACTAAATTTATTATAGGTGGGAAGGTTAATGAGGGAATAACATAAAGAAGCGCCAATAACAACTCGACAGGTTTATCAGAAGGTCAAAAGTATGAACAAAATAGATGAAATACTAGGAATATATAGAAGTTTATCAACGCAATATTTTCAAGGCAACACTTCTCCCGGTTTAAGTACAAACAAACTAATAATAATTTTTACATATTAGATTATTGTTATTAAACGTGTTTAGCCACTATAATATTTATTCTAGAAGGTCAATTAAGATGGTAATAACTTTTGAGAAGCAGTGGTGCGATATAGCTGAACAATAGACCCCAATTGGTTTTCTTGATGCTGCCCCTTTTGCTGGATTTCCCTCTGCCTAAACAAATACAAGTAATCAATCTACCTGATCTTAATTAAAATCCATTCCGATCTCATCATCTCTTTGATTACAATCATCCTCGTCTCTACTTTCTTATCATTACAAAGAATATTTTACCTTTCTTTGTCTCGTTTAGTGATTAAGGGCCTTCGTTTTGTTCCGAGAAGTAAAATTAAAAATCATAAAAAATAAATAACTTTTCAAGCTCATTTTCTTTTGTCAAAGTTCTTGTAAACTTTCTTCTTTTCCTCAGAACTTTTTTAAATCTCTCTTTCAACACTCTTAAGATACAAATCAATGAGGAAACGTCTAGAAAGGTTCAAGAGATAACAATTCTTGAATTGATTATTATTTCTATTATATTAACCATAATGGATGACCATATAATTATTATTCATTGATTATTGCCAGTACCGTGCAGTACGACAAGGAAGATAAATTGATTATATACGTCCAAGGACCCGAGTTCGAATCCCACTGTGGTATATAATAATTTCCTGTTTCACTGTAACTATGAGTCAGACCTGTTGGTTTGGAACCCCCGGGGTCCACCAAGCCTAATTGAGTAGGTATCTTTAATTCTTATTTACCTTGATTCTAAGCAAATCTTCTCCTTGCACAGCCGTTAGTCTAGTAACATTACACTCTCTTACAAAGTACTGTACCTCTGACCCTTTATGGGTTTTAGCGGTACAAATTTAATTGTTTTGTTTAATTATGTTTAACTATGCATTTATGAATGTATGTAGGTACGAGTATATAATAAATTTATCCTCCTTTTCACATGCAACGAATGAAGTTTGGATTTAGGTGAAATTTACTAGACAAACGGTCTAAATTGCCAATCCATTACAAAAGACATGGTTATGATAGGGCCTATCTGGACATGGAGAGTTGAGCTGTGGGGCTCCACTAAACCATCAAATTCCTCTCGAATCCAATGCTCCTAACTTTGTCACATATCAAGTCATCCATCAGGACCTCAATGTTCCATATGTTGCCAGAACCAGATACCATTCCTTCCATGATAAACTTCCCAACCACCCAAATCCACCTGTTTCTAACCTGGCTTCTTCTTGGTTACCTAATAATCCTCCTAGGCGTCTGAAAAGAAGATGGCCTCTAGATCTTCTCCTCTAGAAACGTTATTGGAGTTCTATCAATGGGTAGATTCTCCACACAATCATTAAAAACAAAAATTTGTAATTTCATTTAATATCATTTTGAATTTTAATTATAACACTTTGCCACTCGCCGAAAATCCAAAGATTTGTACAAATTCTTGGTAAACAAGGAAGTATTCGTACAAGTCATCGACATGTGTGCTCTTGTGATTCACACACAAACATACACGCCATTTTGCTAAACTTGGTTATTTTGAATCCCAGGACCTCAAAACGTGTATTTCCGACAAAAACTCGAATTCGAAACTTTGCATGATCGCAGTACTTCCCATCTACTAAATATTTTAATAACAGTACTACTTATTATTTCATAGTGAAAGTAATAAATTAATACATTTGGAAACCATTAAAAAAAGAAGCAAATGTTATTAAAAGGAAAAAAATTTAGAAGAAATATATTTCTGAAAATATCAATCAATATGTAAAAGTTGAGTCATATTCAAAATACTTAATCCACTATTATGCTGAAGTAAAATTAATATTTCGTTATTATTCTATACAATTCTGTACAATACCTTTACATGCAGATAACAGAAAACCTAGGGGTGTTATCTTCCACCTGTTGAATTATCGTAATATTAAATGAACATAACCATAAAAAAAAAGATAAATTGACAAGTTGAAAACAGTGTACATGCATAAGAAAGAACAGAAGAAGTATATGTACAAAAGTTTAATGATAAGAAGAAATATACGTACACAGAATGAAAAAGGAAAGAAAAAAAAATTCATTATATCAATTAATAAAACAATGAAAACTTATAGGTTGACTTAACTTTAACTTAAATCCTTAACCTTATCAACTAAATTTACATTATTATACAAAAGAATATACAAGCGAATGTATGATAAAAAAAATAAATAAATAAAATTTAGTTCGAACCTCACGTAGTCTTTAGATGTACTCCTGGCAGAACGCAAGGTTGTCCGATATTTCCTTTCCGGTCAACGTCTCACCTTTCCCAGAATTATAGAGATGACACCTGCCACAACTCTCCTATCCAGACGTGCTGAAGATTCGTTGCCACGAACTGCACTATATCCCCACTTCTAGTGTTAATACCGTCCATTGAAGTAGAACGCCATAATTTTGAAAAAAAACAAAACACTTACGATGACATTTCTCATATGGTGGTATTCCGGTTTAAACAGTAAAGTCGTAGGGCCTTTAAACTATTACCACTTCACATTGAACAATCGTAACGTGTTCCTAAATCAATTTGTCCCCTTCATAAAACCAAAACGCACTCGTCTCAACATATCGCTCGTGTTTTGTTTTCACCATGACAACCATCACACCTCTTGTCTACGCAGATAAAGCCAGTGTTTTCTTTCACTATGACAACCGTAACAATGTTTTGTGTAGACTTTGGCATTGTGATGAAGTTACGCAATTAATGTAATTTTAGAGAAAAAAAAATCAAGACAAGGGTAGACGAAAATTATGAGCAAAAATTCTGTATTCTTCGGGTACAATAAAAATTCATATTTTAGGATTGTTCTAGTTGAGATTAAAAAATATAAATTTTCCCCCTGCTAAGAATATAACAGAACAACGAAATCGTTCGGTCTTGGCTTTTCCCGTTCAAATCGCTTGTATTTATTTTTCCATTTTCTATCTTACGAAATTAAATTTTTAAAAAAATAATAATAATTCACTGAGTTTGTCAGAGCTTTTTTGTCGAAAAATGAAAAAAAATGTGACAAATCGATTCAATTAAGTAGTATTTTTGGTATTTCAGCGAAAAGCTGCTATCAGATCCCAAATATATTGCCACATTTTAAATATATAATTTCAGTTTTTTACGACTCATCGTTTTTGGGCTAGGCTATACACTAAATACAGTAATAGTAAATAATATTAATATTTTAAGGTCTGGCCCAAGGGCCAAATGGTTAGAGGAAAAACGTAGGAAGGATTAAAAGAAGTTGAGTTTTCAATTAAATGGATAAACATTATTAATTGAACTTTACTGATAATCAACTGAATTATTGAATAAACACAGATTAATATCAACCCCACAAGAGAAAACGGACATATGTGATGTAGTATCATCACATCTAGAAAATAATTTTGAGCCAAACAATAACAATTTAATAAATTTCTTACGTTTTAGATATTTTTCTTCTATGCTCAATATCTCCTCTTAGCCTTTTTATTGCAGTTAAAAAATGGGAAGAGATTGGGTGCGATCACACCTCCATCATCCTGACAGTAAACATTGCCACCTGCTCCAGATCTCGACTCCAGTTGGTCTTTAAGAATAAGTGGTCTTCCATTCTTCACGACAGCCGAGGTCTGCGGAAGAAGTTGGTAATGACCCTTGACGTAAGAAGTGTTTCTGATTAATGGCGCCGAGGTAGCTTACTCTTGAAAAAAAATGTCTGTACTGAAAATATAAATCTACAGTTTGACTAAAGTACTTTTAATATTATAAATATTTTATTAATGCCAGATTATCGTTTTATAAACAATATCATTAAAAAAAATAACAATTTATTAAACCTCCCATTTATTTTATGTGTCATAGTTTATGTATATTATGGGACTGCTTTACAAACTCCGTAAATTCCTACCTTCTACATAATTTCTCATCATTCGTTCCTTTCTCATTGATAGATTTTTCCAGGAAAACCACAATGGTTCCTATTCATCCCTCTATTCTCAGTCCGTTGGTGTTCCTCAGGATAGTATCCTTGGTCCCATCCTCTACACAGCTGAAATTCCAACCAATCCTAACACTATCCTTACCACGAATGCCGATGACACATGTGAGCTCGCTGTTAATAATAACCCATTAATTGTATCCCAAAATCTCCAATCCCATATCACAGCCCTCGAAGATTGGTGTCGTAATTGGAGGATTAAGATAAATTCCAACAAATCCCATCAAATCACCTTTACCCTTCGTCGTAAACCTACTGACTGCCTTACCGTTTCATTTAACGATGTTACTCTTACCCCTGTCGAACAGATCCGCTACCTTGGACTACATTTGGACAAGCGATTAACCTGGCGATCCTCACACCAGACTGAAAAGACATAAAACTGCACGTCGATTTCGACTATTACAGCACTTACTAGACAAACGGTCTAAACTTCCAACACATTACAAAAGACTGATTATTACAGTCATAATAAGGCCAATCTGGACATATGGAATTGAGCTTTGGGGCTCCACTAAACCTTCGAATTCCTCTCGTATTCAATCCTTACAATCCAAAATCCTTCGTAAACTCCTCAATGCTCCTTACTTTGTCACAAATAAAATCATACATCAGAACCAGGTATCAATCCTTCCATTATAAACTCTCTAACCTCTCAAACCCCTTAGTTTCTAATCTTGCATCCTCTTCCATTCCTGACAATTCTCCGAGGCGCCTGAAAAGAAGATGGTCACGAGACCAGCTAATGTAAAATGTCATTAGAGTGCTACCAATGGGTAGTTTCTCTAAACGCCTGTAATACTCCAATTTATGTTAGATCAGTTTTACTAAATGTATTATAATGTACAGTATACCTGAAAACGTTAACGATTTATTGATTTCTAACTAAGAAAAACTAAATGGACTATTGCAGAATGAATCATGCCCATTAATATCAAAATGATGTTATTTTACGTTTTTCTTTGGAGTTATTGTCACAAATATTGTTACAAATTTGTAATTTTCATATTGTTAAAAACAAAATTATTATAAATATTATGTGGCATAAATGGATTAATAGTATAAATATTAGTGATAAAATAAGAACTGAAAATGAATTATTAAACAAAAAGAAATCAATAAAAGTTTTTTAAAAATATATTTAATGAAATTTACAACTGTATATTATATAAAACATTCAGTAAATTTGATCTCAGTTGTAAAATGGAGTGTTGCAGGCGTGTAGAGAAACTACCCATTGGTACCACTTTAATGACATTTTACATACTCAGCAGGTCTCATGTCCATCTTCTTTTCAGGCACCACGGAGGAGTATCAGGAATGGAACAGGATGCAAGGTTAGAAACTTGGGGTTTGAGTGGTTTGGGAGTTTATAATGGAAGGAGTGATATATGGTTCGGGCTAGATAGGGAACATTAAGGTCGTTATGTATCATTTTATTTGTGACAAAGTAAGGAGCGTTCAGGATTTTACGAAGGATTTTGGATTGTAAGGATTGAATACGAGAGGAATTCGAAGGTTTAGTGGAACCCCAAAGCTCAACTCCATATGTCCATACTGGCCTTAATACAGTCATGTAGATCAGTCTCTTGTAATGTGTTGGAAGTTTAGACCGTTTGTCTAGTAAGTGCTATAATAGTCCAAATATGACATGCAGATTCCTGTCTTTTCAGTCTTGTGTGAGGATTCCAGGTTAATCCTTTGTCCAAATTTAGCCCAAGGTAGTGGATCCGTTTGACAGGGATAAGAGTAACATTATTAAATGAAAATGTTGGGCTCCAATTATGGCACCATTCTTCGAGGGCTGTGATATGGGATTGGAGAGTTTGGGATACAATTAATGAATTATTATTAACTGCGAGCAAACATGTGTCATCGGAATACATGGTGAGGATAGTGTTAGGATTGGTTGGAATGCCAGCTGTATAGAGGGTGTAGAGAATGGGACCGAGGATACTACCTTGAGGAACACCAGCGGGCTGAGAATAGAGGAATGAATAGGAACCATTGTGGTTTACTTGGAATACTCTATCTATGAGAAAGGAACGAATGATGAGAAAGTATGTAAGAGGTAGGAATTTATGGAGTTTGTAAAGCAGTCCCAGCAAACCCCTCTTGATCAAAAGCTTGTTCTACATCGAAAAGTACATCGTGCAGTACATTGCGCGCTCCAAAGAAGATTTCGTCCACCACACAGTGCTGGATAATAGAGAGGGATGTTCGGAATCCAAACTTGTGATCAGGGATCCATGATCCCAACTTATGATTGGAATCCAGGATGGGGTCTTGGTGTTTCAAAATGAGTTTGGTCGATAGGATGATGGGTATTCTGGAGGCTTTAGGGGTTTGGGGATTATTTTAACTATAGATAACTTCCAGGGGTAAGGAAAATATGTTGTCGGTGTACGGCGTTATATATATAGGTGAAGAATAGGATGGCTTTCCGAGGAAAAAGTTTTAGAATATGGGATGTTATTAGCTCGTATCCAGGAGCTTTGCGGGTAGGTAATCTTTGAATGATACTAGATATTTCAGAAGGATGAAATACTTTAGGTGGGAGGGTCATTTGGAGCGGAATATTTAGTTCTGCTTCAATACATTCAAGGTGAATTGGGTTAAAGATATCAGGGTGTGGAATAAAGGTTTTAGAGAGGTGTTTTCCGAATGTTCCTGATTTTTCTGCGTCAGTTCTGGTCCAGTTTTGGGATTTGGTGGGAAGGGGGTGGTTAAAATCTTTGAAAATCAGCAGTTTTTTAGTGATCCTCCCTAATGATTTGTCAGTAGTTGTAAGATTTTCAGTAAAGTTAATTATATTTTGAATTTTGTATTTTCTGGTTTCTACTTTTAGTTTGTTAGTCAATTTGATGTGATACGTTTTGTCAGTTGGATATTTGGTCCTATGCCAATTCGATCTTGCTCTGCGTTTTTCCCTTAATAAGATACGAATATGCTGTGGTAGGTAATTTTGTTTATTGTTATTGATTCGATTAGTCGATGTGTTGTCAGTTATACTTGTTGATGTGAGGTTTCAATCTAATGTTTAAGTCTAGTTTAGTTTCCTGGTCACATTTAAATTTGTCTCAGTCAACTCTTCCTGTTATCAATGAAGGGGTGGAGGGCTTTGGTACAAAGCTTGATTGTAAAAATAGCAGAACTGGACTGTGATCTGATGATAGGTCGTCCAGGAATTCAATAATGGCTTGAGAGGGAGAAATCTCGGAGGTGATAAATAAGTCAAGGATATCAGGACGCCTTTTGAGGGATATAGGCCAATAAGTCGAATTTTCGGGAGAGAGAATGGAATAGGTATTGGCGGTGGAAACACAGGATAGGTGGTTACCACGGGAGTTGGATGTGCGGCATCATTAATTATTAAATGGAATTATTTTTTTATCAAAAACCTGATTATTCATGTTCCTATTTAAATAAAATCAAGAATTTGTATTGTTTTTACAATGATAAAAGCATTAATTTCCCCTGCAACATTTTATGAAAAAGGGAAGGATGTAAGGTTCTTGGGTAGTATAATGTTTTAATGTTCCTTCAAAGGAAATTTTACGACATACCTAATTTTATGCTTTCAAAAAATAAAAAAAAAAGGTTTTGTAACAGGCGTTTTCGTCCAACATTACATCAGTGATTAAACGTTTATGAGCGTCATTAAAACTGAGTGATGTACCTGAAGCAGTCAACTTTTAATCATTGTTTAAGTATCTCAATTATAACCTCTTCAAATATTCTTATTAAAATCTTTGTAACTATTAGTTTTTTCATTTAATGTATTGTTTAATTAGTTTTTTGAGAGTGGTTAGTTTTAATAAAAACACGACTTCAATTGATCCCTTAATTCTCTACTAAGTTTATTTCAATACTCCAACGCTTCGGCCGATACGCCATTATAAAGGAGAAAAGCTGAAAATTGTATTTATATTATTACCATATCTCACATATAACACTAATATTTCTTTACACGGCAAGAGTGTCCTACTGTTTTGGTCTTATGATAGAGGATTTGTACAATTTTTTCACACAATTGGATGTGATGAAGGATCACTATGATAAATCAGGAGATGTGGCAGCCATGCGGGTCGGGGCGTATGTCTCACGGTTAGGAACGTTGTGGATTCGATTCCCACCTGGGTAGTTAATATTTATTTCCCGAAAAAAAAATCTTGAAACTACCTTAGTACACGGCGGCAACTCTAGTAGTTGTTAAAAATGATCACTAAGCCCACTTGCCGGACTAGTTCCCCCACCCAATATCTATAGGTAAATCTGGGATAACATAAACAAGGGCCAACAATAACTACATGAAAGGATCTACGGAAGGTTGAGAAAAGTATAAAGAAAACAGATGTAATGCCAGAAATTATACACGTTTACTTTCCAACATGAGCACAATACTCAAGAGTACACCTCTCTCGGATAAAAAATATCTTATTATCAATTTCCCTCAATTCAAAAAAAAAAAACGTCTTGGATTACAGGCCAATCGCCCATGAAAAGCAATCTTCAAAATAAAAATTAAACAGTTTAATAGTATTTTATACAAAAAAAAACGAACTAAGAATGCAACTTAAGCTAGCCGAAATTACGAGTTAAAATGCAAGATCGCTGCTGGGTACTCCGTACTACCACGACTAGTGGTACGGTGGTGCTCCTCCATCACCACCGGGAAGAGCTCCGAGCCCCGTCAAGAAGCCTATTTTCTCCACCTCTGGAGTCGGTACTGCGTCGCACCAAAGGAAACAAATCCTCCGAACTTGATGAGATCCCAAGTCTCCTATTGAAGATGCTTCCCAGGAAGGGTAGAGCCTTCCTGCTGAACATCTTCAACCCGTCCATGAGGATCTCGTACTTCCCAGCTGCCTGGAAGCGTGTGATTGTGGTGCGACTACTCAAGCCAGGGAAGATGGGGGACTCTCCAAAGCACTATCGTCCGATCAGCCTCCTCTCGCACATGAGCATGATCTTCGAGCGCCTCATACATCACCATCTCATGGAACACTGCAGGGAGGCGGCTGTGATACCACCTGAACAAACCGGCTTTCAACGGGGTATCGCATGTGACCATCATCTGGTGAAGTTGCAGGCTTACACTATAGAGCGGATGAAGAACAATTACACAACTGCCTTCATCTCATTGGACTGTAGCCAGGCCTTCGAAAGCGTATCCCACCCGCTGCTACTCCGCCGGCTGGAGGAGTTCAGGTTTCCCGCCGCGCTATGCCGATTGGTCAGGAACTACCTCAGCGTGGTACGTGTTGGTGGAGATTTGTCGCCTCCAGCCCCCACCACCCAGCGGAGTGGCTCAAGGATCTGTGCTGGGACCTCAGCTGTTTATGGTCTTCATAACACAAGTAGTCACCATCACACATCGACACGCAATGGTAGCAGCCTATGCCGACGACATCGGAGTCTACGCCTCCAGCATGAAAGCTGAACTGGCCCTCCACCACACAAAAGCCGCTTCTGCCACCATCGTAACTGCTCATAAGAAGGATGGCATCAGGGTTAACCTAGCTTAAACCAGTTAACCCAAAGACGGATGTCATCGTGATGTTTTTCCAGAAGGGCAAGAAGAGTAGGCTACCCAAGCGGTTCTTCGTAGATGGTGAGGGTCGCAATATCTCCAACAACATCCTCTACTTGGGTGTGACTCTCGACAAGCACCTCACTTTCTCCAGCCACGCCAGAGAGAGACTAAAGCTGGCCCGGCAGAAGTCGCATAGGCTCTACCATCTGCTCACTTTACAACAGATCTCACTACGCCAGAAACTAAAAATATACAAGGCCATCATACGTCCGACGCTGCTCTATGGTGCACCACTCATGAGACACCTCTACAAGACAACACTGACCAAACTACAGAGTTTCTAGAACTCCCTCCTGAGGCGAATAGTGAGAGGAACTTCATGAACTTCACATTAACGTTTTAATCTGAGTGTTTATTTAATCCTTTATAACAGAAACTCGCTAAGTCAACTTTTCTAGGTTGTTTTCTCATCAATTTACTGAATTGCACGGTAAACGCCGATTCTGGAAAGAATAAAAGGCTATTGATGGGTTTCTGAAATAGACAATTCAATTTAGAATGTCTCTAAAACTGCATTTTATATTTAATTTATGGTGTCACGGCTGTTGTAACCTTGCAACTTTTATCATAGAACTAACAGTAGTTGATGTTTAATTGCATTATGATGTAATACTACAGTCCTTGGTGAGGTGTACTTGTTGCATCACCAAGATTTCAAGAACAAGTTTGTCAAAACAAACGTTTCATTAATTTTTTAAAAATTAGTATAGAAGTTTTAGCTAATCTATATTAGGAGGTCATTTTAATACACTTGGATGTTGCACTGCAGTTAATTAGGTTAGGATTGTTGTTTTTTATAGGTGTGTTAGTACAATACAATTTTTTTTTAATATTTATTTATTGCTATTTACAACTGTACATTATAATACATGTAGTAAATCTGATCTCGATTAAATTGGAGTGTTACAGGGGTGTTGAGAAACTATCCATTGGCAGCACTGTATTGACATTTTACATTAGCAGGTCTCGTGGCCATCTCTTTTTCAGGCGCCTCAGAGGATTGTCAGGAATGGAAGAGGATGCAAGGCTAGAAACTAGAGGGTTTGAGTGGTTCGGGATTTTATAATGAAAAGAGTGATATCTGGTTCGGGCTAGATCAGTTACATAGGGAACATTAAGGTGTATGATTTTATTTGTGACAAAGTAAGGAGCATTGAGGACTTTACGAAGGATACAGTACAAAAATATAAAATAATATTCATGTATATCATCATAAGAACTTGTATTGTAATAATGTCCGAAAAAAGTATATTCTGGGGAAGGTTAGACGAATATCAAATTGATTTTTAACTTTTAATTTCGACATTTAATACATTACAAAAGATTGATTTACATGACAATTATAAGGACTATCTGGACATACGGCGTTGAGCTCTGGGGCTCCACTAAACCTTCGAATTCCTCTCGTACCCAATCCTTACAATCCAAAATCCTTCGTAAAATCCTAAATGTTCCCTACTTTGTCACAAATAAAATCATCCACAAAGACCTTAATGTTCCATTTGTAACCGATCTAGCCCGAACCAGATATCACTCCTTCCATTACAAACTCCCTGACCACTTAAACCCATTAGTTTCTAATATTGCTTCCTCTTTTATTCCGGTCAATCATCCAAGGCGTCTGAAAAGAAGATGCCCTCCAGACCTTATATTGTAAAAATGTTTTTAGAGTGCTACCATTGGGTAGTTTCTCTAGATTCTTGTATCATAGCATTATGATTTCCTCAAATTTACTTGATGTATTTATGCACAGTTGTAAATATCAATAAATAAATTTTAAAAAAAATTTCAATTAAGATGGCTTCGAAATATATTTTTAGTAAAAATGGTTTAATAAGGTGTAAGTTCTACAAAAGATTTTTTTTTCAATATCACTTATTGTTATAAGGAGATGATAATTGTCGGTGTGGTAAGAGTACAAGTATATAATACAAGTACATTGACCCAAAATCAGCTCCAATTAAAATCTGAAATTGAGACCGAAACTTTGGCACTTATAAATTAATTTTTACTTATTTGTCTTCTTCACTACCTTCTCCTGATGTAATTTCAGTCGATAACTAATACATAATAACTAACTTATCTTTTATTAAAATCAGTAGATTTATAACTTTAGAATTAATGGCCATTTTATTTATTTTAATAAAACTTACGATTTAAGTAATTAAAGAAAACTGAACCTTCTGTAATCAATTCCTCTCTAACAGCTTGTTCCAAATCCTCCTCTACTCTGAAAAGCTAACAGAAAACAGAAACAAGTATTCACGAAAATTACTTTCTTTACCCAGTGGTGGCCATAAAATGCAGGATATACTTTATATCGACAGCAAAGAAAAAACAAACAAGATTTATTACTTTATAATGTCAGAATGTAATAGACTAGAATCGTTAAACAGTGATTGCCTTCACACGAGTGAAATTTTATGAGAATTATCACACAGTTAATTATTTTTATTATGTTTCTTTTATCTTAACTATGCTTCATTTAGCTTGTATGTATACATTAATAAAAAGATAAAATATACTAAAATGCGAAAATATTAATAAATTATATAATATAAATATTATTAATCTTATCATTCAAGTATAAAGGTAATTACATTATAAAAAAAATTATATGTATTTATAAATAGTTATAAACTCCTCTGGGTGAAATAAAATGTTATCCTCAATGTACCAGGTTGTAAATTTTTAAGAAATAAAGTTTATTCTATTCAATTCTTAGTGTAAATATTAAAACAAAATAAATAATTAAATAAAAAGGGATAAATTATGGGATTATTTGTCATCATGTAGTATAAATGTTTTATTAAGCATTGAATTGGCAAAATATATGAATTTATTGTATTTAATTCTATTAAGTGCATCAAATAAATTTATTTGATTATGTTGTCTACAATATATAACAACAATTCAAAAGACAAAACTAAAATAACAATATCATTGTGATATTAATGAACAAACTTCATTCTGTATTAGTTCACTCAAATTTTGTCAGTCAGGGATAATCAAAAAATCATTTGGGAATACTCTACAATAGATTTTTGACCGTGGTCACTGAATTTAACTCGTAAAGAACCGATTGTCATACTTAGGCCACCGATTTTAGTAAGCCCTGTGTCCAAGACTTCAACAACACACGAAGCCGTCCGGCTTCGAAGGATATCTTAAGCTCATTCTTGGTAATGTTGACTTCGATTTCGATTTGGAAGTTCTGCCGAGAATGGTAATCCTGGCCTGGGGATAAATCACTGTGAAGTTACCGATCGTGAGAGTGACTTCTATGTACAATTTACCAGAAGATAGTTGAGTCGGCAAGGGTGCTGATCTGCACAAAGTCTGGTTTTCCTCGACGGTGGACGTTGCACCAGAGAAGCTGGCGATTGAAATGCTGCCGTCTGTTCAAGTCTGCGTGATGCCCAGGTTGAGAGGTGTGCCGCTGTAATTTAGAAGTCCGTCCTTTATTTCAGCAATGATAATGTTGGCATAAGCGTTGTGATCGCTAGTGGTGGCGAAGTGCTTCAACCGAAACCCAGAAGACACAGCCAGAAGGAGCGCGAACGAGATGCAATAGCGATACATAGTGCAGCGACTCAAAACTGCATCTTCAAGGTGATCTGATATATCCTGCTGCTATCATAGCTCTGTGTGTTGAATTTATTGCAGCAATAAGGGTTAATAAGGAGAGTAAATATGTGCTGACTCTCAAATGCAGATTTTCCTCAATAAATTTGCGTAACATTTAGTGCTAAAAATATTATACATAATGTCAATTGTTGATTTAAATATTGCCAAGAGGTGACTTGATAAGTTATATTTCTTTTATCTCTTGAAACAGAAGACACTAAATAAATGGCTGAAATTACAGAGCTATATTCTTTTATTTTCATCAAACCTAAACATTATTACTATAAAATATTTTCAAAGAATAGGATCAGAACCACAATAAATGTTTCTTTTGGCATTAAAATTTTACTTAAAAACTTTTCTGGCTTTCACACAGTTTTAGTAACCAATAACTTTTTAAAAAAATTTTGTTCAAATAAAATAAATTTTATCCTATTTTAGTCTCAAAACAATCTATATTTCTTTATAATTCAGACGTTTCGGGCAATTTGGCCATCCTCAAGGACAATCATAAATATAATTTTAGAACCACATCAATTTTTTAAAAAAAACTTTATGCCCAGATCAATAATTTCAGTCCAAAATGAACCTATTTTGACAATTGACAACACAGTCAATTTTCACTATTCTACTTTATCACTACAACATGTGTAACCTATAAATAATTAACATAGTTTGTTGTGATAAAGTATAATAATTTACACTGACTGTGATCAAAAGTTTATATAATATAATAAATAGTTAGTTAATTTAATATGAAGAATTGACAAAATAAAACGTAATTTTGGACTGGGCAGAGTAGCCTGCATAAAGTGTTTTGTTTTAAATTGATGGGGTTTTAAAAATGTATTTAAGATCGTCCTTGAGGATGGCCAAATAGGCCGAAACGTCAGACTTATAAAGAAATATAGATTGTTTTGAGACTAAAATTGTATAAGATTTATTTTATTTAAACAATAATAACCAGTCTTAAAAGAATCTAATGATTATATATAAAGTTTTAAAACATTTTTTTTCTAAATTATGTTAGATATTCAAAGGATCCTGATTTCACTCAATAATTCCATACTTTCTGAATTTTTTGGTGTAGAGAATTACGATAGTGTAGTCATATAAAGTTTTTAATTATATGGACAGAATAAAATTAATTTCTTTTCCTAATACTTCCTCATTAAGTAAATCACTCTAAAACGATAAATTTATCTTTGATCGATGAAATTATCCGAAACATATAAGCATACTAAATTTTATTAAAAATATAATTTTTATAGCAATGTATTTAAAAATTATTCTTACTTCATGACTTTGAATACATGCTAATAATAACTAATAAAATTTTATTAGTTATTAGATATTTTCACTTTATTGGTGTTTTCAAATTTTTTTTTCTATTCATTTTTTATGATATAATTTAATTTTTCCTCGTTATCAATTATTATTGTTACATATATTTTCTTCCTCTCAATTTTCTTTTTCTTTTCATATTTTTATTTTTAAATTATTAATAACTAATATGTTCATACTTTTTTGCATTATATAACTTCATGTTTATTTAATTTCCTTAATTGTGTTATTTTACCCACTTTTTCAGTTACCTATGTATACATTTATTTCCCACTTCTCTCATCACTTCATTTTATTAATTCTATTTTGTAAAATTATTCATTTTATGTTATTCTGTTTATACTTTCTTTTTTATTTTCTATAATTACTGTGGTTGTTATCTTGTTCTGTTCTTAGCCCTGAAGAAGGCTAGAAACTCTAGCCGAAACGTTGGCACAATTAAATAGGTTACACTAACTTATTTGTGTTTCACTTTGACCGCACCCCCAACCATCTTCTCCTCGTACGTCATCCACGGTCAACTATCTCTCATAATTATAAATAATTACTAAAACATTTCAAAATACGTATTTGTACAAATTATCTGGTTATTTGTCAAGCCGTTAAGGCTGCATCCCGTCAATGACTGATAAGAACTAAGACAGCGTGGACCTGAGTGAGAAAATGCTATTTTTGGAAATCTATACCTCTGCTCACTAAAACCCAACCGAAATGAAAATTTAATTCAGAATATTCTCTTAAATCCATACGTCTTAAACTTACAACCTCAGCTTCCATCTTTGATTGTGATTCTGACTGACCGTGTAAGGTTTTGGGCAATGTATATCCGAAGCAACTAGAGTTCCGGTGGTTATATTTTAATAGCCATCAGAATGGTTATGTTAGCAATTGGGTATCGGTAGGAGTCATCCCACCTAATGTTAGGTTCCATTTCTCCTTTGTCTGGGCACAAAGCTCCAAGGATCGAATTACTCCGATCAGAAAAATCAATTAGAACAGGGATAGGAGCCGTTTGATGTTGTCATTGATGACTAATGTTAGCCGTTTGATCTTCCAGCGAACAGCTCTGAAGAAGGCTAGAAACTCTAGCCGAAACGTTGGCACATTAAAATAAGTTAATCGAACTTATTTGCGTTTTTCATTGACCGCACCCCCAACCATCTTCTCCTCATACAATTACATTAATTTACAAATTTATGGGGTCTGAATGAATAAGAAATGATTGAACAGGCGGGATTTAAAGATAGGGAGGGTATTGGAGCAATGGATGTTGGAAGGGATGGATTTCCATAAGGATGAGGCTCGGATAATGAACGATCTATCGAAAGCAGCGGTTCGGTGGACCCTAGTGTATAAATCTGAAGACCGTGAACGGGTATTGCGGGAACGAAGGATTTGAATTGAAGGAGCTCGGAGATGTTTGATGGACGGTGGGATCGGATGACTTGGATGATGAAGGATGCCAGGAAATACTTACGACGGTAGGAAGGATAAAGCCACTTCAATCCTCCATAAAAACGGGAAACAGAGGCGTCCCTTGGAATCCGGAAGATAAATCGTACACAGCAATTTATCAAACGTTTCGCCTTATTTATAAAAAACAATTAGTCTCGAGTTCCCCAGAGACTCCCCCATATACTGGAGCCTACGAGTTTCAAATGGAAATAGGTGGCGGGGGTAATTTAAACGTTTTAAATTTGAAAAGGTATGGCAGGAGATATTCATGGCTTTTCCAGGAAAGTGTATGATCAAAGGTTATTTCCAGGTTTTTGATGGTGGGGTAAAGTCTTATGAGACTATCATGTAGTAACAGAGTTGGAAAATTAGGAACAGTTTTAAGGAGATGATTGGAGCCTATTAAGATTGCCTTCGTCTCCTCCGCATAGTAACTTGTTAGCTCTCGCTCATTCACAAATCCCATCCAAATCTTCTTGAAGTTCTCTGTGGCTGGTAATAGGTCAGAAGGCTGGAAGGACTGGTATATTTGGAAATCATCTGCATTGATGTGGTATTGGGAGTGATGGATCTGGAGGGGAAGGTCATTAATATAAATAGCAAACATAGTAGGAGATAAAGAGGAGCCTTGAGGAACACCACAGGGTAGGGGGAAGGCCTAAGATGGAGGTTGACCTGGGACGACTACATTCTGGGACCGATAATAGTGTACATAATTCATTTTACTATATCCTAGTTTGTTACTTTATTTGTTTTGTTTTTTAGTAACACATTGTTGGTCAATAACGCCATTTATACCTTATTTCATTTTTCTTATATTTGTTTAATTTAATTCCTACATTTATTTTTTAATTTTATTAATTTTTTTCGTCTGTCTGATATTATATTTGTGTCAGTAAACCTTTTTGATTTTAAGAACTGAAACACCACACTATATCCTAATTTCATTATGTTCATTTTATTTACATTTTTTTCATATATAGAGTTCGATTATTTTCATTTTATTTATTTGTCTGTTTATATACTTATAGAAATTATTTATTTACTTTTTTTTTATTTTGGTGTGAATATTCATATATAAAGATTACTCATTGCCCAAGCTTGTAGTATATTGTAATATTTATCAATAATTAAAAAGATTTTTTTTTTATATATGAGAAGATAGAAGACGCAGGAACACTATTACAAAAATCATTGTCGTAAAAATGCAATGACAGTTGTTCCAACTCATGCTACAGTCGCCCTCAACTCTCAACTCAACTCATTCTAAAATAATTTTTACTTATTAGTCTTCTTCACCATCAAAAAAGCATTATTTCTTACTTTTTATTAAATCCCTAATTTATTTATTTTTTATCGAATAAATCAGATTTAAGTAAATCTCAAATTATTTAAGCATTAAAAACAGTTTTATTTAATATATGTTAATTTAATGTTTAATGTTTTTGCAATTAAAACAAACAATAAATAAATAGTATATTATGGGATCATCTGTCAAAATATATGGTAGAAACCAAAAAATCGTTAAAAACTGTGTCTCACATACCTACAGCTATATATTAAACTTAATTAAGACTAAATAATTTTTATTATCATCACCAAAATTTTTCTTCTATACTTTTGTTTTTCACCTGTTTGTTATCTCCCTATCACTTATATTATTTATTACTACTTCTACTTATATTTATTCATCTATTTTTTATTAACTTTCACATTTACTCTGTTTTTTTTTTGTAAGTTTTTACTTCACTTGTTTCTATTTATTTATTTCACTTATCATTATCATCACCTATATTGTTAACATTCTAACACAGTTTTTCACTTATTTCTATACTTTAATACTTATTTTTAATCTTTTTATGTACTTCTTTTTACATCTCACCTTGAACTTTTTTTATTTTGTAAACTTTCACTTCAGATTTTTAGATTACCTTATTTCACTTATTATTATTCATGTTATCTTTACTATTATTATTATAGTATAGATAAATGATTATTTTCGCGATATATAAAAACTACAGTTGTTATCATTGTCTAATTATTTTTCTTATTTACTTCTTGGTATTTTTTTTAAATACTCTTTATCTACTTTTACTTATTATTAGTTACTTCTTTTCCAATCATTATTATTATATCCTATATTGTATTAACTACCCTAACTATATTTTCTTCAGTATATACTCGTATTATTAGTAACCGTTCAACCGTTCGCTTTGAACAGCCCTGAAGGACATTAAAATAGTTCTAAACTATTTGTTCTTCTTTTTTTTTACCGCAACCCTGACCATTTACTTATATTTATATGATAGACACATTTTGTGAAACAATGTATAGATAATAATATAGGTATATAAATACTACATTGAGTACATCAAATTAATTTATTTAATTATGTTTTCAAAAACATGATATAAACATTAGAAAAATAAAATTACATCATTATGCCATTGTTGAACAAACTTCATTCTGTAACAGTTCACTCAAATATTTTGGGTCAGGAATAATCAAAAAATTTAACTTTTCAGGGAAATCCTTCAATAGATTGTTGAACTCGGACTTTAAGTTTAACTCGTTGAAAAATCCTAGAGAATCGAATTTAATATTTAGGCCACCGATTTTCGTAAACCCTGCGTTCACTACCTGAACAGCACAGGAACCGTCCGGCAGAGAGGATACGATGAAGGCAATCTTAATAACATTCGTGGTAATTTTTACTTCGACTTTTATTTTGAAATTTTGGCTGAACAAAGTTAGCGTGGCCTCGGGATAAATCACTGTGAAGTTACTGATCGTGAGAGTGACTTCTACGTTTAATTTACCAGGAGATAGCTGAGTTATCACGGGTTCTGATCTGCTCAAAGTCTGGAAGTCCCCGATGGTGGGGGGCGGACCGGAGAAGTTGGCTATTGAACTGCTTCCGTTCGTTCCGATCTGCGTTATGTCCAGGTTGAGCGGTGTTCCGCTGTAATTTGGGAGTCTATCCTTTATTGCAGCAATGATAATGTCGGCGTAAATGTCGTAATCACTGGTGGTAGTGAAGTGCTCCAACCGGAACCCAGAAGACACTGCCAGAAGGAGCGC
>NW_027105409.1:52887-57215 GCF_000696795.3 Halyomorpha halys | reverse complement strand
ATGAGTTAAACTCGTATGACCTATTCTCAATCTGGCAATAGCTACCTCCTCCCCGCGATTGGAACGGTATGATGTGGTCCATGGTTTAGTGGTTTTTTGATGGTATTTGATTTGCTTGGCGGGCTTTCATCCCACATGGCTTGCCAACTAAATAATATCTCATTTTTCATTGGAAGACTTATTTCTTGTGGTGTGAGAATGGGCGTGCCCTGACCTGGAAGAGCAAGTGCTTGTTTAGCTCCAATGTCCGCCAGTTCATTCCCAGCGATCCCCACGTGACCCGGCACCCATATAAAGAAAACAGTTTTTCCCAAGTTTTCGAGCATGTTGGTATAATTGTGAATTTTTATGATCACCGAGTGTTTCGGGTAAACGATCTTCATGGCTTTTAGTGAACTTAAAGCGTCGGTAATGATAACTATGTTAGTATTCGTTACATAATCGTAGTTTCCACACATAAACGTGCGAGGAAAAATATCAGGATTTTTGTTTCTAAACTATTCTTAGAATACAAGTCTCCACAAATGATACAAATGTCATTATAAAAACTGTAAAACAAGTACTTATCCTAAATTTCATTGTAATTTCTTCGCAAATAAATTTTTTATAGCTCCAAATATTTAAACAAAAAACACATATATTTTAATTACTTCTTAGGACTGTTTTACTACTTTAAATCCCTAGAAACAGAAAAAAGGCACTAAAACAGTACAATATACATATATTAAGAAATTGACTGGCCCTCTGATTAGGCAGTTAACACTGTAGCACTTTCAAAGACAAAGAGAAGCTGACCGAGGAAAAAAAAACATTTTTAAAAAGCTATAGCTTAGCTCACTATATTACAATTGTAATGAACTCGAAAAACCGTACTTGTTATTATGGCTAAGTATAGTCAGGCGGTACTTTACTGTGAGACGACGCAATGAAGTATATATAATTCATTTCATGTATTATATATGTATGAAGTAATAATTTTATTTTAATGAATGGTAAGAAAAAAAAAAATGTTTATAGATTATTTTTTAACGCTGTTAGTTTTTAAATAATGGGAGGGAAACGAAACCGCGTCCCTGCTTAAACATCTTGGAATTTCGCATCTTTCAACAAATATGAAAAAGCCATTATTCTATTAATCAAAATTTAAATTAATAAAATATTTGCGTAGCTTTATAGAAAAAAGTAGTATTTTGAGAAATGTTAATTTTTCCTTTTTCTTTGTTTAACTCAAAAGTTTAAAACAAATGTAATTATTTGAAAAATATTGATTTTGGTTTTGTTTTTTACAACTAAAAGATTTAATGATAAACATCTGTACATTTTTTTTTTTTGTTTAGGTCAACATGTAGAACAGGAAATTTTACTTATCATTTGATACACAATATTTTCCTCAATACGTAACTCAGATAACAAACTCTATGCAAAATATCTTTTATAATGCCTATAAGGAAAACTGCAAGAATTCATACATACATTGCATAAATTATTGCATATCCGTTTTTCAATATCTCTGGCTACCGAAGTTTCGAAAGCTTTGTCTTCACAATGACAATTGTTCACTTCCTCAAATCAACTTCGAATCAATCTCTGTTTGTTGTAGTGAAATATTTGTTCGTACACTATCAATCGATTTTCTTTTTTTAATTTCGATAAAATTATTTATAATTGTGCAGGTTCGTACTAAGTCGGCCTCATACCAATTTTATCATATTTCGTTCAATTATTTTGCTTCGATGTGCGTAAATGCAATATTTGGTACCGGCGTGTCCGATTTGACCCTAATTCGTGGAAAAATTTGGGATGATATAGACACAGTATAGTAAACATTTTTTTATCAATCTACGTGCTATATTTCTGTTTATTTCTCAGAACAACGAATTTCCTTGGTACACCTATGTCTCAAAAACGGCTCAAAAATATGTGAAGATTTCTATTGTATTCAAGCTAAAAATTAACAAGTAAATGTATAAGTAAAAGAGCCAAGAAGAAAAAAAGGCAGTTATCTCACCCCAATTTTAGATTACTTCAATAAAAACTATGTATAATTACTATTCAAAATTGATGAGTCTGTCAAGTATAGGTAGGGATTATAAAATAGCAGTTGTTTCAAAACCTTAAAAAAACATTGATTTTTCATTCGGAGCTCTATAGCTCTAAAACTACCAACAACACTAATTTAAAAGAACATTATTTAAAGAAGAGTAAATGTGAGCCCTAATTGAGCTATTGACGTCTAATAGTTCTCAAGATATAACTTTTTAAAAAGCAACATTTCTTAAAAATCTACTAAAAGATTAGTTAGTTAATTTATTTTGAGAAATCTACATCTCAGGAACTATGTGACATACAGATGCCTATTAGCACTCAAATTAAAGCTAGTTTAATGGACTATAAAGAAGTTTATGACCTTTACCTTCGTAGGAATAGTATTTTTCATGATATTTGCTAAAATAAATTGATTTATAGTTGTTCAGACAAATAAGTTTGATTTATGAAAAACATCATTTCAAAAACCATTGGATGTACAGATGTCTGCCAGCACTCAAATTAAAGCTAATTAAATTTACTACAAAATAGTAGATTATGTTTATCTTTGTAGGAGTAGTAGTTTTTATGATATTTGAGAAAAAAACTCAAAAATGTTAATTTCTAGTTGTTCGGACATAAAATGTTGGATTTTTGAAAAAATATATCTCTAGATCCATACGACGCACATATGTCTGCCAATACACAAAACAAATTAAATTTAACGTACTATAAAATAGCTTATGACACTTATCTTCGTAGGGGTATTAGTATTGTTGATATTCACATATGAATATAACTTTGGAAAATGAAAATTTGTCGGAACAACTGTAAATCACTTTATTTTAGCAAATATCATGTAAACTATTACTTCTACGAAGATAAATATCATAAACTACTTTATAGCTCATTAAACTAACTTTAATTTGAGTGCTAATAGACATCTTTACGTCAAATGGTTTTTGAGATATAGATTTTTCAGAATAAATTCACTAACTACTGATCTTTCAGTACATCCCATACAACATTTTTATGAGCTATATCTCGTAAACTATTTAACGCAAATAACTCTATTAGGGCTCATATTTTAGAAAATTTACTCTTCTTTAAATGATGTTCTCTTAGGTTTTCTTGTGTTGTTTCTACTTTTTAAGATATAGAGCCCCTAATGAAAAATTAGTTTTTTTTTATCGCTTTGAAACAGCGCCATTTTTTAATCCCTACCTATATTTGGCAGACTCATCAATTTTGACTAGTAACTACACAAAGATTTCATTATAAGTAATAAAAAATTGGAGTGAGATAACTGCCTTTTTTCTCCTCTTCGGCTCTTGTACTATAATAACTTAAATTGAAATACATAGAGTGCTACCATTGGGTAGTTTCTTTACATGCCTGTATCACTAAATAATGACATATATCAAATTTACCAAATGTATAATTATGTACAGTTGTAAATTCCGATAAATATAATTTAAAAAAAAATTAAATACAAAATTTGTGAAGGAACTACCGCACTGAAGCACTCTAATAACATTTAAACATTAGTAGGTCTCGAAGCCATATTCTTGTTAGTTGGCTTGGAGAATTATCGGAATAGTAGAGGAAGCAATGTTAAAAACAAGTGGATTCGGGTGGTTTATTAGCAGTTGTGGAGTTTTTTATGGAAGGTTTGCTACCTGATTTGGTCTAAATCGGCTATTATGATAATTTTGATTTTAAGAATGGGATAAGAGAGGAATTTGATGGTTTTAGTGGAACCTCACAGCTCAACTCAGTCTAGATGTTCACCCAAAAGGAAAATTTTAATACAGAAAACTAAAGAAATATTTTTTTTTTTTAATAATTTATTTATTGATATTCACAACTGTATACATATATACACATCAAGTAAATTTGCTGTAAGTGATATTATGACATGATAAAAACATGTGGAAAATCTATCCATTGATAGAACTCCAAAAACATCAATTAAAAAATAAAATTGAAATATTGAGGAAGCTACCTTCTTAATATAATTTAAGACTTAAATTCAGGATGAATTTCATACTGTATTTTACTAATTTTCCTTATTAGCATTATGAAACCCACTTTGTTTGAGTGTTATCAGTGTCATGTACTGAAGTAAATGTATTAAATTACCTCTGACATATAAATTTTATCATTATACTAATAAACATAATTTTACGTAATAACACAAAGTTAAGTCAGAAATTGTAGGTGAAGGTAACTAAATATTCCAGATGATACAGTAACTTTTTTAAAATATCTTTTTGATGTTTTGGACAATAAAAGTCCCTTAA
>NW_027105409.1:50158-52422 GCF_000696795.3 Halyomorpha halys | reverse complement strand
TGGCCATCTTCTTTTCAGACGCCTCGGAGGATTATCAGGAATTTAAGGATGAAAGATTAAGAATTAATGGGTTAGGATGGTTTATAAAAAAAATAAATAGTATATTATGGGATCCTCTGTCAAAATATATGGTAGAAACATTTTATGAAACAATTTATAGCTAATAATATAGGTATATAAATACTACATTGAGTACATCAAATTAATTTATTTATTTATGTTTTCAAAAACAGGATATAAACTTGACAAAAATAAAATTACATCATTATGCTATTGTTGAACAAACTTCATTCTGTAACAGTTCACTCAAATATTTTGGATCAGGAATAATCAAAAAATTTAACTTTTCAGGGAAATCCTTCAATAGATTGTTGAACTCGGCCATTAAGTTTAACTCGTTGAAAAATCCTAGAGAATCAAATTTAATATTTAGGCCACCGATTTTCGTAAACCCTGCGTTCACTACCTGAACAGCACAGGAACCGTCCGGCAGAGAAGATACGATGAAGGCAATCTTAATAACATTCGTGTTAATTTTTACTTGGACTTTTATTTTGAAATTTTGGCTGAACAAAGTTAGCGTGGCCTCGGGATAGATCACTGTGAAGTTACTGATCGTAAGAGTAACTTCTACGTTCAATTTACCAGGAGATAGCTGAGTTATCACGGGTTCTGATCTGCTCAAAGTCTGGAAGTCCCCGATGGTGGGGGGCGGACCGGAGAAGCTGGCTATTGAACTGCTTCCGTTCGTTCCGATCTGCGTTATGTCCAGGTTGAGCGGTGTTCCGCTGTAATTTGGAAGTCTATCCTTTATTGCAGCAATGATAATGTCGGCGTAAATGTCGTAATCACTGGTGGTAGTGAAGTGCTCCAACCGGAACCCAGAAGACACTGCCAGAAGGAGCGCGAACGAGATGCAATAGCGATGCATAGTGCAGTAACTGAAAACTGCAGCTTCAAGGCGATCTTATATATCGGCCGCTATCATAGCGTTCTATGTACTTGTTGAATTTATTACAGCAATAAGGATAAATGACGATAGCAAATATGCGTTATACTCTCAAATATAGCTTTTCCTCAATAAATTCGCGTAAGCATTATGGCTCCAAATATTAAATATAATTTTTCATTACTTCAAATGTTTATTCATATATATAATTTTCATTTATTTTGTCTTTTGAAACGAATGGTTCAAAAGAACTAAATGAAATCATTGTGCTATTTTTTTTTTTCCAAAACGTCAAAACACAAAATTGTTTTAGTCTTACTTCTTTTAAATATTATCAAGCGATTATACTTTTTTCCCTTAAGAACAATAAAACTGTATATAAAAAAAATTCAAGCTTCACATAATCGTGGTTTCCACACATAAACGTGCGAGGATAAATATCAGGTTTTTTGTTTCTAAACTATTCTTAGAACACAAGTCTCCACAAATGATACAAATGTTATTATAAAAACTCTAAAAGAAGTACTTATGTTAAATGTCATTGTAATTTCTTCGCAAATAAATTTTTTATAGCTCCAAATATTTAAACAAAAAGCACATATATTTTAATTAATTACTTCTTAGGATTGTTTTACTACTTTAAATCCCTAGACACTGAAAAAAGGCACTAAAAGAGAACGATATATATATATAGGCAGTTAACGCTGTAGCCCCTTCAACGACAAAGAGAAGCTGACCAGGGAAAAAAAAAAAAAATTTTTAAAGCTATACTTTAGCTCACTATATTACAACTGTAATGAACTCGAAAAACCGTACTTGTTATTACAGCTAAGTATAGTCAGGCGGTACTTTACTGTGAGAAGACACAATGAAGTATATATAATTCATTTCATGTATTATATATGTATGAAGTAATAACTTTATTTTAATGAAAGGTACGAAAAAAAAATATGTTTATAGATTATTTTTTAACGCCGTTTGTTTTTAAATAATGGGACGGAAACGATACCGCGTCCCTGCTTAAACGTCTTGGAATTTCGCATCTTTCAACAAATATGAAAAAGCCACTATTCTATTAATCAAAATTTTAATTAATAAAATATTTGCGTAGCTTTATAGAAAAAAGTAGTATTTTGAGAAATGTTACTTTTTCCTTTTTCTTTTTTTAACACAAAAGTTTAAAACAAATGTAATTATATGAAAAATATTGATTTTTGTTTTGTTTTTTACAACTAAAAGATTTAATGATAAACATCTGTACTTTTTTTTTTCTTTAGGTCAACATGTAGAACAGGAAATTTTACTTATCATTTGA
>NW_027105409.1:47328-49418 GCF_000696795.3 Halyomorpha halys | reverse complement strand
ACAGATGTCTATTGGCACTCAAATTAAAGCTAGTTTAATGGACTATACAGAATTTTATGACCTATACCTTCGTAGGAATAGTAATTTCCATGATATTTGCTCAAATAAATTGATTTATAGTTGTTCGGACAATAAATTTGATTTATGAAAAACTTAAATTAAAAGTAGTTAAATTTACTACAAAATAGTGGATTATGTTTATCTTTGTAGGAGTAGTAGTTTTTATGATATTTGAGAAAAAAACTCAAAAAATGTTAATTTCTAGTTGTTCGGACATAAAATGTTGGATTTTTGAGAAAAATATATCTCTAGATCCATAAGGCGCACATATGTCTGCCAACACTCAAAATAAATTAAATTTAAAGTACTATAAAATAGTTTATGACACTTATCTTCGTAGGAGTAGTAGTATTGTTGATATTCACATATGAATATAACTTTGGAAAATGAAAATTTGTCGGAACAACTATAAATCATTTTATTTTAGCAAATTTCATGTAAACTATTACTTCTACGAAGATAAATATCATAAACTACTTTATAGCTCATTAAACTAACTTTAATTTGAGTGCTAATAGACATCTTTACGTCAAATGGTTTTTGAGATATAGACTTTTCAGAATAAATTCACTAACTACTGATCTTTCAGTACCTCCCATACAACATTTTTATGAGATATATTTCAAAAACTATTTAACGTAAATAACTCTATTAGAGCTCATATTTTAGAAAATTTACCCTTCTTTAAATGACGTTCTCTTAGGTTTTTTTGTGCTGTATCTTACTTTTTAAGATATAGAGCCACGAATGAAAAATTAGTTTTTTTTATCGCTTTGAAACAGCCGCCATTTTTTAGTCCCTACCTATATTTGGCAGACTCATCAATTTTTACTAGTAATTAAAGTAATCAAAAATTGGAGTGAGATAACTGCCTTTTTTCTCCTCTTCGGCTCTTGTACTATAATAACTTAAATTGAAATACATAGAGTGCTACCACTGGGTAATGTCCGCCAGTTCATGGGCCGGCACCCATATAAAGAAAACAGTTTTTCCCAAGTTTTCGAGCATGTTGGTATAATTGTGAATTTTTATGATCACCGGGTGTTTCGGGTAAACGATCTTCATGGCTTTTAGTGAACTTAAAGAGTCGGTAATGATAACTATGTT
The DNA here is from genome assembly GCF_000696795.3 of Halyomorpha halys. Lineage (NCBI taxonomy): Eukaryota > Metazoa > Arthropoda > Insecta > Hemiptera > Pentatomidae > Halyomorpha > Halyomorpha halys. Next base: position 48,251 of record NW_027105409.1, on the reverse strand, counting down.
AGTATTCGTTACATAATCGTAATTTCCACACATAAACGTGCGAGGAAAAATATCAGGATTTTGTTTCTAAACTATTCTTAGAATACAAGTCTCCACAAATGATACAAATGTCATTATAAAAACTGTAAAACAAGTACTTATGCTAAATTTCATTGTAATTTCTTCGCAAATAAATTTTTTATAGCTCCAAATATTTAAACAAAAAGCACATATATTTTAATTACTTCTTAGGATTGTTTTACTACTTTAAATCCCTAGAAACTGAAAAAAGGCACTAAAAGAGTACAATATACATATATTAAGACTTATATATATATTAATATACATATATCGATTGGCCCTTTGATTAGGCAGTTAACGCTGTAGCCCCTTCAACGACAAAGATAAGCTGACCGGGGAAAAAAAAACATTTTTAAAGCTATACCTTAGCTCACTATATTACAATTGTAATGAACTCGAAAAACCGTACTTGTTATTATAGCTAAGTATAGTCAGGCGGTACTTTACTGTGAGAAGACACAATGGAGTATATATAATTCATTTCATGGATTATATATGTATGAAGTAATAATTTTATTTTAATGAAAGGTACGAAAAAAAAATGTTTATAGATTATTTTTTAACGCCGTTTGTTTTTAAATAATGGGACGGAAACGATACCGCGTCCCTGCATAAACATCTTGGAATTTCGCATCGTTCAACAAATATGAAAAAAGCCATTATTCTGTTAATCAAAGTTTAAATAAATAAAATATTTGTGTAGCTTTATAGAAAAAAGTAGTATTTTGAGAAATGTTACTTTTTCCTTTTTCTTTTTTTAACTCAAAAGTTAAAAACAAATGTAACTATATGGAAAATATTGATTTTTGTTCTGTTTTTTACAACTAAAAGATTTAATGATAAACATCTGTACTTTTTTTTTT
>NW_027105409.1:44839-46478 GCF_000696795.3 Halyomorpha halys | reverse complement strand
ATAAGTAGTTAGCTAATTTATTTTGATAAATCTATATCTCAGGAACTATGTGACGAACAGATGTCTATTAGCACTCAAATTAAAGCTAGTTTAATGGACTATACAGAAGTTTATGACCTATACCTTCGTAGGAATAGTAATTTTCATAATATTTGCTCAAATAAATTGATTTATTGTTGTTCGTACAGATGTCTGCTAGCGTTCAAATTAATGCTAGTTAAATTTACTACAAAATAGATAATACTGTTTATTTTTGTAGGAGTAGTAGTTTTTATGATATTTGACGAAATAAACTCACAATATGTCAATTTCTAGTTGTTCTTATAAAATATTGGATTTTAGAAAAAATATATCTCTAGATCCATAAGACGAAAATATGTCAACCAACACTCAAAATAAATTAAATTTAACGTACTATAAAATAGCTTATGACACTTATCTTCGTAGGAGTAGTAGTATTGTTGATATTCACATATGAATATAACTTTGGAAAATGAAAATCTGTCTGAAATTCTTCTACGAAGATAAACATTAGAAACTATTTTATAGCACATTAAACTAGCTTTAATTTGAGTGCTAATAGACATCTTTACGTCAAATGGTTTTTGAGATATAAAGTTTTTAAAATAAATTCACTCACTACTAATCTTTTAGTACGTCCCATACAACGTTTTTATGAAATGTTGCTTTTTAAAAAGATATATCTCGAAAACTGTTTAACGTAAATAACGCTGTTAGGGCTCATATATTAATGCAAATTTGCTCATATTTAAATGACGTTCTCTTAGATTTTCTAGAGTTGTTGGTAGTTTTTAAGATATAGAGCCCCGAATGAAAAATTAGTTTTTTTTAACGCTTTGAAACAGCGGCCATTTTTTAATTCCCCTACCTATACTTGGCAGACTCATCAATTTTGACTAGTAATTATACATAGATTTCATTAAATAATGAAATCTATGTATAAGTAATCAAAAATTGGAGTGAGATAACTGCCTTTTTTCTCCTCTTCGGCTCTTGTACTATAATAACTTAAATTGAAATGCATACAGTGCTACCATTGGGTAGTTTCTCTACATGCCTGTATCACTAAATAATGACATATATCAAATTTACCAAATGTATAATTATGTACAGTTGTAAATTCCGATAAATATAATTTTTAAAAAAATTAAATACAAAATTTGCAAAGGAGCTACAGCACTGAAGCACTCTAATAACATTTCTACATTAGAAGGTCTCGAAGCCATATTCTTCTTAGTTGGCTTGGAGAATTATCGGAATAGTAGATGAAGAAAGGTTAGAAACAAGTGGATTCGGGTGGTTTATTAGCAGTTGTGGAGTTTTTTATGGAAGGTTTGCTACCTGATTCGGGCTAAATCGGCTATTATGATGATTTTGATTTTAAGAATGGGATAAGAGAGGAATTTGATGGTTTTAGTGGAACCTCACATCTCAACTCAGTCTAGATGTTCACGCAAAAGGAAAATTTTAATACAGAAAACTAAAGAAATACATTTTTTTTTTAATAATTTATTTATTGATATTTACAACTGTATACATATATACACATCAAGTAAATTTGCTGTAAGTGATATTATGACATGATAAAAACATGTGGAAAATCTACCCATTGATAGAA
>NW_027105409.1:41770-44144 GCF_000696795.3 Halyomorpha halys | reverse complement strand
GGTGGTACTTCAAACAGTAATTTAAATTAGAAGGTCCCGTGGCCATCTTCTTTCCAGACGCCTTGAAGGATTATCAGGGATTGTTAAGGATGAAAAATTAAGAATTAATGGGTTAGGATGATTTAGCAAAAAAAAAATAGTATATTATGGGATCATCTGTCAAAAACAATTGATAGATAATAATATAGGTATATAAATACTTTTTTATTCGACAATAATTTTTATTTATTAGTCTTCTTCACCATCAAAAAAGTATCATTTCTTATTTTTTATTAAATCCCAAATTTATTTCTTTTTTTTCGTCGAATAAATCAGATTTAAGTAGATTTGATATTTAAGCATTAAAAACAGTTTTATTTAATGTATCTTAATAAAAATTACTTTTTTTGTAATTAAAACAAAAAAAATAAATAGTATATTATGGGATCAACTGTCAAAATATATGGTAGAAACATTTTATGAAACAATGTATAGATAATAATATAGGTATATAAATACTACATTGAGTAAATCAAATTAATTTATTTAATTATGTTTTCAAAAACATGATATAAACATTAGAAAAATAAAATTACATCATTATGCCATTGTTGAACAAACTTCATTCTGTAACAGTTCACTCAAATATTTTGGGTCAGGAATAATCAAAAAATTTAACTTTTCAGGGAAATCCTTCAATAGATTGTTGAACTCGGCCTTTAAGTTTAACTCGTTGAAAAATCCTAGAGAATCAAATTTAATATTTAGGCCACCGATTTTCGTAAACCCTGCGTTCACTACCTGAACAGCACAGGAACCGTCCGGCAGAGAAGATACGATGAAGGCAATCTTAATAACATTCGTGTTAATTTTTACTTGGACTTTTATTTTGAAATTTTGGCTGAACAAAGTTAGCGTGGCCTCGGGATAGATCACTGTGAAGTTACTGATCGTGAGCGTGACTTCTACGTTCAGTTTACCAGGAGATAGCTGAGTTATCACGGGTTCTGATCTGCTCAAAGTCTGGAAGTCCCCGATGGTGGGGGGCGGACCGGAGAAGCTGGCTATTGAACTGCTTCCGTTCGTCCCGATCTGCGTTATGTCCAGGTTGAGCGGTGTTCCGCTGTAATTTGGGAGTCTCTCCTTTATTGCAGCAATGATAATGTCGGCGTAAATGTCGTAATCACTGGTGGTGGTGAAGTGCTCCAACCGAAACCCAGAAGACACTGCCAGAAGGAGCGCGAACGAGATGCAATAGCGATGCATAGTGCAGTTACTGAAAACTGCAGCTTCAAGGCGATCTTATATATCGCCTCCTATCATAGCTTTCTATGTACTTGTTGAATTTATTACAGCAATAAGGATAAGTGACGATAGCAAATATGCGTTATACTCTCAAATATAGCTTTTCCTCAATAAATTCGCGTAAGCCTTATGAATCCAAATATTAAATATAATTTTTCATTTTAATTTAATGTAATTTACAACTGTACAAAATAATACAATAAGTAAATATGTTCTAGGTTTCATATACACTTGAAAATCTTGGGAAGGAACCACCCATTGGTGGTACTTCAAACATTAATTTAAATTAGAAGGTCTCGTGACCATCTTCCTTGCAGACGCCTCGGAGGATTATCAGAGATTGTTAAGGATAAAAGATTAAGAATTAATGGGTTAGGATGGTTAAGGAGTTTGGAATGAAAAGTCGCATATCTGTTTTGGGCCAATTCTGCAACGAATGGGATGTTAAGGTCTTTGTAAATGAGTTTATTTGTAACGTAGCATAGGATCATCAAGGATTTTACGTAGGATTTTGGATTGCAAGGATTGGATGCGGGAGGAATTTGATTGTTTAGTGGAGCCCCAATTCCGTATGTCCAAATTAATCTGATTATCGTAGTGTATATTAATTTTTTGTAGTGAATGGGAAGTTTGTCAAGTAAGTGTTGTAGCAATCGGAATATACGAGCAGTTTCTTGTCGTTTCAGGCTAGGTTATGATTTGCTTTAAAGGTTCTATCATTGAGGTAGGAGCGGATTATAAGGAAATATGTTGGGGGTAGGCGAAGTTGACGAAATTGATAAAGTTGCCAGACTAGATCAAAAGCTGGTTCAACATCAAGAAAGACTCCCGTGCAATACATACCGCGCTCCAATGTGGAAGATATGACATCAACCACTCGATGACTCTGTTGTATTATAGAATGAGATGTTCTAAATCCAAACTGGTGGTCAGGAATAATATGATATGAGTCAAGAATTGGATAGAGGCGTTTTAATAAGAGTTTTTCTATGATTTTGCCAATAATGGGACGGAGTGTGGTGGGCTTGGGCTTGCTCCAACTGGCTTGGAGGGTTTGGGAAACATTTTTATTATAGACATTTTCCAAGGG
>NW_027105409.1:34940-41095 GCF_000696795.3 Halyomorpha halys | reverse complement strand
GCTTTTAGTCTGTTAGTCAATGTATTGTAATGAGTTTTGTCCGAGGGATATCTTGTTCTGTGCCACCTCACTGTTGCCCGGCGTTTTTCTGTAAATAATGCTTGTATGTGACGAGGTAAGTTGTTTTCTCTAAAACTTTTTATGTTTATTGGTGAAGTATTATTAGTGATAGTAGTTCCTATCGATCTAGAAAGTATTTCGATAGCAGAGTCGATCTGTTCTTTTGTTTTTAGTGGAATTTTTAAGTCAAGTACGTTTTAAAGATCAGTCCGAACATTTTTCCAGTTTACCTGTCCTGTAACCATTGAAGGGGGAGAGGGTCTAGGAATAGGATTAGAATGGATGTGAAGTAGAACCGGGCTATGATCTGAAGAGAGGTCATCTAAAGATTGAATTGTGGATTGTGATGTGGGTATTTGGGAAGTAACAAATATATCAAGGATATCGGGACGTTTTTTAAGGTAGGATTTTTAGGAGAGAGGATGGAGTAACTATTGGATGTTGTGACTCGGGAAAGCGTCCTACCGCGAGTATTGGACGTTCTGCATCCTCACTGTTGATCTTTGGCATTGAAATCTCCTCCAGCAATAAATCGCGGACCAAGGGACCGGAATAAGGAATCAAGATGGCAATAGGAAAGGGAAATACCTGGAGAACAATATATAGCTGAAAGTGTAATGTTAAACGGGCGAGAGGATAAGATGACGGATGTTGATTGAATAATATTAGACGGAGTGGAAGGAATAAGTGAGGGAGGTAAAGATTTATGAAAAAGGATACAAGAACCTGCGTGGAATTTGTTGTCAGGGTGATCTGTTCTATATATAATGTAGTCACGTATGTAGAAGTAAGAATGCTTTGTGAAATGGGTTTCAGTCAGTAGTGCTATGTCGATGAAATGTTCATGGAGGAAAATGTCAAGTTCGTCTCGATGGTTATGTAGTCCATTTGCATTCTATAAAAGTATATTTAAGGTCCTTTTGTTCATCTAGGTAAATTGAACGGGATTTCTGTAAGGAGTCTGGTTAGGAGTGAGAGTCTTAATTGTGTCTTGAAGACCACGAAGGAAGTAGGAAAGAATAGATGCTATTTCAGGTGCATTTTGGCTGTTTTGGGAATAGAAGGTTTGATCATGGACATGAGTGTAGGTTGGTCTAGGTAGGGATTGAACTCTTCTTAGGGATTATTGAATTGGTTCCTCGGTTACTTGAGGTTCGGGAAAAATATTGACGGAAGTTTGGGATAGGATTGACCTGTGAAGGAATTTTCACATTTTTGGAAGGAAAGTCATTTGTAGGTGGTTTAGTCGGTAGATAGGAGCTTAGGGACTGATATAGTGAAGCCTGAGGGAGAGAAACAGAGGACTGAGGCTGTGGGTGGGATGTCAGAGGGAAAGGGTGGGAAGCTTGAGGCGCCTGAACTCGACGAGTTAGTTCTGCGTATTTTATAAAAGGCTGTCTTCTGGAGTTGATGGGTTGTTGTAAGCGATTGTTGACCGGGGTACGATGTTCCATGTCGCTCGTTGATGGGCCAGCAAGTTCTTCTTCTAGAACCACTTTGTTTTGATTAAACTCTGTTAATGCAGAATTTGTGGTTTTTTGGCGTTGCATGTTTTTGTATATTTCGCAACCTTTGTAGTTAGCAGGATGACCTTCTTTTCCACAGTGTACGCATTTAGCTGGAGTCTCTCGAGTCTTCTGACAGGTATCAGATGGATGTGAGCCAGCACATTTAACACATGCCACTTGATGGTGGCAGTAGGCTTTTGTGTGGCCAAAATTCTGACACTTACTGCTCTGGACAATTTCAGCCCTGTGTCAGGGTTCTTCTAAACGTACACAAGAGCATACCAGCCTCGAAATTTTAAAAATGTCTGCATTATTGGAAGCTGGTTCCATGTCGATGAAAATAGAGGAAGTCAATATTTTTCCGTGGAGTTTACCACATCAGAAATATGGCGAACATTGTGACCCTATTCCTCTAAGTCACTCTTAATGGCTGTAGTTGGGGTAGTGGAATGGAGTCCCCTCAATACGACTCTTCCCCCCCCCCCCGATCCCTCTAAAAACAGAAATAAAAAGTGAATTAATAATAAAAAGAAAAGTAATTCGTGTTGGGTCTTACATTTTACTACCTTTGGTATTTTAAGGTTACCTCTTATGTTTATTGTTATATATGAGATATCCATTCTAAAAAAGGTGCTATTTTAAGTCCGGAGGTGAGGGGCTTCCTCGTGTTGTATAACATATAACATAAAAATAAAACATTAATTAATAAAGACGATAGATAATGGTGAAATAATAAGAAAAACAGTCAGAACTAAACATACGACACGATATGGTTTGTCTTCTGTTAGCTGGTGACAGTGGAAGCCGTAATTCTACTCCGATAGAATAGACTAGTTCTTGGTTTATTAATAGTTTATTTGATCACTCACCACACTAAAGTTACGTTGTAATTGTTTAAATGCGTATAAAGTAATTGTTTGCAGGTATTCACAGCAATATATACGCTAATACCAAAGTGGTCAAGGAATAAACGGAGGGAGATAACTAGCTAGAACCTTAGTAGCAGCCATGACACTTGATACTTCTCATGGATATTGTAAAATTGAAATAGGTGGCTATAAATATTTTAGGAGAAACAAAATGCCTCTTATACATAAAATATTAGTTGTAAAAAAACCTCAAAGAATAAAATTAAAAAAAAAAAAATTGCACCTTCAAAGACATAGTTTATGTGAGGTTAGTGATATTTGTATTTTTTTAAATGGCACAAGGGCCTATATGTGGCCATTGGGTTAATGCGGAATAAAATGGAACTAATAAGAAAAACGAAGTGTATTTTTAAAGACATATTTGCCATTAAATTATGTACAATTGAAGGCTATATTAATATAAATTATTGGATTTTTTATCTGAACCTACCAACGCAACAGGCATTAAGTGATGGCTAAAGATCAGGAACTGTTCAGAATAATTATTAATGACCGTTGGGCCATCTTGCTCCTGTCGCCAACATGCCCCGGTGTCTCCATATTTTATCTATTATATCAAATTTTTCCTCGTCTAAAATTAGAGAAACTTTTTTTTCTCTCAGCCAAACTTCTAATGGCTTTAATAGTTCTGTTAAAAAATATTTTTTTGGTTTCAGATTCAAAACCATAATTCTAGGACTCTGGACACTTATGCAATCAAATGAGCCAATCAGATTATTTCTTACTTTCTTTCTGGGAAATAATCATGATTATATATCAATCAATCTAAATACATTCTGCATCATCTTATAGTTTCCTACGAACGTTTTTTTAAAGATATCGCTATAATGACAAAGACACTCTAACTCCTAAAAACTGTAAAATGTGATTGCTCTCATGAATTTGTTAAGATTTTTTGCTTTGTAGAACGCTTTTCCTGTTTGTGTATTAAAACGCCCATACATATAAATTATATCTGTGGGCAAATTAAAATGATAAAATACAAAAGAAAGAAGCTTTGTGACAACTTTAAAAATGAACAATCGACTTTACTTTTTATATACTAATATAAAACTTTAATATTTTATATACTCAGGATTTAGATATTCTTCCGCTTAACCGGCTGGTCTAGGTTGCGCCTAGGACGGATAAGTGGGGTTGTATCTTATCAATCATGTTTTTAAGTGGTGTTGTTAAGCTAGGATATTGGAATTTATGAGAATTGTTGTTTGCGTAGATAGCAATTTTTTATAGTATTTGCAGTTGTATAATCTATCTTTGCGTTTTATCTTGTATCCACAGAAAACTTTACGTTTTTCATAAGTGTCACATAATAAATACGTCACATTAACAGATATATATACGTGCGTTGCAGTCACAACGTTCAGTCTCTGCACTATGTCCCACTATTGCATCACCTTCACACTCCTGTTTGCCTTGTCATCCGGGTTCCAGTTGGAGCATTTCGCAGCGACAACTTACAATCCTTTCTTCGACAGGGCCCTCGCTTCCGTACTAAACCTCTACCAGCCTTTCCTGCCAAGACCACCCATCAACTTGGTCATCTCACAGACGAGTGGAAATAACAGCATTCCAGTTGCCAATGTTTCAAGCCCAAATCCAATCCTTGGAAATTTACGAACGGTTAGAAGAATTTCAGAAGTGACCTACAAACTTTCTTCCGGCAACTTGACCGTAGGAACTAATGTATCTTTTGGTAATCTCATATTAAGCTTACCGGGAACCAAGATAACTTTCGACCAGCAGGAATTCGACGTATCCGCCATAGTTACAGCTATAAATAACGTGATTGAAATCATCTTGACAATCCATTCTGATGCAGATGGTTCCTGTGACGTCAATTTGCAGCACGTTAGGGTCAGAACCTTCGACAAAATTGGTATTTCCTTTACGCCCTTAGGATTTTTTAGTAAGTTTCAATTGAGTGCCCAGTTCAATCATATAAATCAGGCTAAACTACCGAATTTCATCATAAACAAGGAACCTATAAAAGAAGCATTTAAGATTGCAATGTGCTCCCAGTTGGCTAATTAATTTACATATAAACTTTAAATATTTTTATTTTCAAATTAAGGTATCAAATTTGATCCACATTTTTATTAAATTGTAAATAAATTTATGATCTGAGTAAATTAATTTAAGATGGTATATATAGTGCTGATATATACTTAAGATGTGACTATACATTTCGTTAGAAATTCTCAGATGCCCAAGCGTGTGTGGGGGGGGGGGGCATATTTATATTTATTGTGCAGGCTTGTCTTAATGTGATAGGCTTGCTCCTTATAAAATTTCAAATATTACTTAAAATAAAATCATATTAAAATGAATTAAAATAAAAAGAAACATTAATTAATAAATAAAACAAAAAGAAAATAAAGATAAATTAAAAAAATAAATAAATATATGTGTGTGGGTGTGTATATATATAGCCATAATTGGGATAAAAACAAATGTTTAAAGCGAAGACCAAAGTGCAATGATACGAAAACTAGTTTAAGTGTGTTGTCCCATGAAGAATATACTTAATATGATAAATAAAGTTTTATGTAATTATATTTTTTATATAGATTCATTGTTTTATTTATATTTATTGTGTAGGCTTGCCTTAATTTGATAGGCTTGCTCCTTATAAAATTTCCAATATTACTTAAAATAAAATCATATTAAAATGAATTAAAATAAAAAGAAAGATTAATTAATAAATAAAACAAAATGAAAATAAAGATAAATTTAAAAAATAAATAAATATGTGTGTGTATATATATAGCCATAATTGGGATAAAAACAAATGTTTAAAGCGTTGGTCTTCGCTTTAAACATTTGTTTTTATCCCAATGATACGAAAACTGGTTTAAGTGTGTTATCATTTCCAAAATGGTCCCATGAAGAATATACTTAATATGATAAATAAAGTTTTATGTTATTATATTTTTTTATATAGATTCATTTTTTTTATTTATATAAATCATCATAATATGTTATTTTATTTATATATTTCTCTATTATTATTTGTATCGGAAGAAGATAGCTGACCATCTGAAGAAGATTGGTGGAAGATAGTTCTAGTGGCAGTCAATAAAGGTATCAAAAGAGTTTTCTTTTTACTATTTTGATACCTTTATTGACCGCCACCCGGACTATCTACCACCAATTTATAATTATTATTTTTAATTATTTTTTTCTTTTAACTTAGTGAGCACGATTGGTTACATTTTTTTTCTTGTTTTCACTTTTTTCTTTCTTTTGTTTTTTTATTTCTATATTGATTGTACGAATGAATATTTGTAGTAGATTTTATTAATTCACCCCAGAGTTAGGCAATAATTATTCGATTGGCCAGAGGTGAATACATTTTTATTCGAATAAAAAAACGGCTAAACGATCCGAATACTTTTTTATTCGAATATTTAAAATACTATTTCAATTGAATAAAAAATTATTCGAATGAAAAATTAGTGGAATAAAAAATTATTCCAATACATATTATTTGAATTATAAGGAGGTGTCCAAACCGTAGATTACTGATTGGAGAAAATGGTCGAGGGGTGCGGTCAGCAAAGAAACAACATAAATAAACAAAAAATATTTATTTATGCCGACGTTTCGACCTGATTTTCAGGTCTTCTTCAGGGCTGTAAAAACAAAAAGACAACAA
>NW_027105409.1:25659-34830 GCF_000696795.3 Halyomorpha halys | reverse complement strand
AATATATAAAATAAAATAAATAATAGACTAAAAATTTGGAAATATGCACAATAATGGAAGGAAAATATAAATTATTTGATTACTAACTATAGAGAAGACAGTAGTAGATTGATTACATTATTATTTATATACATATAAATGTGAGCAACAAATAAATGATACAGTGGAAAGAATCTATAAAGAATTAGTTAAAGAAATTAGGAAAAAACATGTTATAAATTGCAGGAAAAGCCGCTAGAGTGCAGGTAGGCAAAATATGTAATATAAACAGAAATCTAAAGGTCAAAAGATCGTAGAGATAAAATAGTCAATGTGAGAATAAAAAAAGAAAAAAAAACAACATAAAAAGGTGTAAAATGTAAAATAATGAGAGCCTTAAAAATAATAAAATGTATCAATATATAAAGGACGTGTAAAAATCGGATATATTAACAGGGAGTATGTAAAAAATAATGTCATAGAAAATAACAAGAAATATGGAGAATAGGAAATGATGAAATAAGAGAGAAAAAAATAACTTATAGTTATTGGCAGAGATTTCTGCTAAACTGTTTGAAATTGCAGGAATAGTCGTAAGAGTGCAGGCCGACAAAGACGTTATTATTATTTATTTACTTAATTTTTAGGTGCCGTATACAACAACAGGGTAAGAGGCACCGTATTCTGGATTTCGTGGTTACATTTCTTGTTACAGATTGTTCTCCTTTAGGAACTTAAACAAATTATTCCTATAATTTGTAATAAGTAAGGCTCGACGTTGTCCCCGGAGGCCAAAAGACGTTCTCGATGATTCCAGCCGCGAACAGTGTTCCAGGATATGCTCCATTGTCTGAGTAAATTTATAAATATAACATGTCGGTGGAGGATTTCTTTCAAGAAGGTGCTTGTGTGTCAATCTTGTATGTCCGCTCCTGAGTTGGGTTATGATGGATTGTGATTGGCGGTAGAGGTTGAGTATCACCAAGTATTGCCTTCATTTTATTTATTTCAGGAACCTTGGGCAAAAAACAGCGCCATGCTTGCTTGCATTGGGTCAGAACCGATTTATGGTAATCATACAACGCCAAGTTACAATCAGGGACTAGAAATAGGGTGCATGCTTCTTTGCCAGCTGTGTCAGCCAGTTCGTTTCCCGTTATACCTGCATGACTGGGGACCCACAGGAAATTTACTTTTTTATGTAATTTTTTTATCAAAGTTATGATGGAAAACACAATGGGGTAGTGCGAAATTTGAAAATTTTGAATGGCCTTGAGGCTCGAGTAAGAATCACTACAGATCACAATGGAGGAGCCATTTACTTCATGTGCTAGTGTTAATAACAAATAGATTGCATATAACTCGGAGGAAAACACTGAGAATGTGGGGAGAAGACTGTAGCGGATGGTCTCCGCAGATAGAACTACTGAACAACCAACATGATTAAAGTATTTTGACCCTTCATTGTAGATACATGTACAGCCCTTGTAGCTAGAGAGAAGACTTAAAAACATTGCTTGAGTACTTCAGGAGGGTTGGATGATTTGTCGATGGATTCTAAGGTGAAATCAAAATTGACTATTTTGTTTATCCACGGAGGTAATGGATTGGGGAATGATAGGTATAACTTTGTTTGGGAGCGATAGAAATCGGATAGGGGAGGAAAGGTGGAGAGGCGACTAGGTAATCTGTACCCCGAAACATCAAAGTCTTGAGTCGTTTAGAGACGACCTAGAAATTTGAGCAAAAGGTAGCGCCTGCGCAGTTCTAGTGGCCACTCTTGGGCCTCCCAGAGTACGCTGCTGATAGCACTAATCCGGAAGGCCCCAGTAGCTCTACGGATCATAGCGTGGTGTACTGAGTAGAGCTTGTTAAGTATTTTCTTTGAGGCATCCCCATAAACTTCGCAACCGTAATCAATCACCGGCCTTATTAAACACCTATATATCGTGAGCAGATGGGTCCTGTCACATCCATATGTTAAATTGGAAATTACTTTTAGAACATTACATGTTTTTGATAGCTTGGACAACAGCTTATCCACATGTAATTTCCATGACAACCTAGAATCAAAGACCACCCCAAGGTATCTAATTTAATTCAGTTTGTTTAGGTATTGGTTCCCAAGACATACCGTAAGTGTTTGAGGACAAAAATGGACTGCGGATGATTTAGACAGGCTGAAACTAAAGCCACAGCTTGCAGCCCATATTTCCAGATTGTTTAATGTTTTTTGCATTACAGATTGACCAAAATTGACATCGGTAGATCTGTAATAAAGCAGAGCGTCGTCAGCATATAGTGCAACATTGACCGGTTTTTCTATATAGTTTCGTATATCATTCATTAATTGCAATGTTGGATTAAAACAGAGCCTTGAGGTACACCATTAGGCAAATCAAATTTGTCCGAAAAGACAGAACCAGAGCGAACGTTGAAGTTCCGATTGGTCAGGAAATTTTGTATAAAAAACAGAAGGTTGCCAGAGAGTCCCCATAGTTGTAAAGATCTAGAATTTTATTTCTCCAGCATAAATCAAATGCGCTCTCTAGATCTAGAAAAATTGCGAAAACGTGCTGGTTTCTATCAAAAGAAGTTTTAAAAAAGGAATTAAATTTGAAAAGGAGGTTGATGGTAGACATGTATTTTCGAAATCCACATTGGTCCCTATCTAGTGGATTTTGAGTATCCAGGATTTAACTTGTATGGCTCGGTATCGTGATTAGGGTTAAGAGAACATTGACCGGCTTTTCTATATAGTTTCGTATATCATTAATTACAATGTTGAATAGTTTTGGATTAAAACAGAGCCTTGAGGTACACCATTAGGCAAATCCCAAAGGAGGCGACGATTAACAATTTTTTCTGTCTGTTTGCTGAGAATCGAGGTGAGTGAGATGGATCTATAGCTCTAAATTAGTTTAGGATCTTTGTTGAATTTAAGTATAGGGATTACAGTTGCTGAGGACCAACGTTTTGGGAAATCTCTGGCAATCCATATGTTGTTAAGAAGCTTTCGTAGAAGGTCAATAGCAATAGGAGGTAAGTGTTTAAAAAACTTTATGTGAATCTGATCTGGGCCTAGAGATTTGGAATGGGATGTTCTTATGCTATGTTGGAGTTCTTCCATTGTGAAAGGTAAATTGTATGGCTCGGTATCGTGATTAGGGTTAAGAGAATACTGGACGCGGAGGTGGTTCGACGGTTTTTTTGAAATATTTGACAGATAAGCTCCAAAGGCATTCGCTATTTCAATTTTATTAATTGGCCTACCTTTGATTGCCGCAATTTTATCCCAAACTATTTTGGTTGAAATAGCAACTAATAAGGAAGAAAGAAATTGGGCCCAAGATCTCCTTTTTGCTTGATTAATTACCCATCGCGCTTCGGCTCTTGCCGATCTTATGATAATCAATATGATTGCTTATTGAAGGCGCGATTTCAAAAGTTTTAAAGCTTTATGCCTCTTCGTCATGGCAACGCGACACTCAGGTGACCACCAGGGAACTTTCCTTAAGTTTTTGATTCGTTTGGTTTTTGTAACGAATTGGCTAGCAATTTTAATGATTAGTGATGTAAATGTTTCGAGATTTACACTGTGACTTGGAGAGATTTCAAGGTATTTGAAACATTCAATGCAGGTTTGTGTCTATTTGTTCCAGTCGGCTTTATCAATCCTCCATTTGCTGGTAAAATGTGGGAGAAACGAATCAATTGGTAGAAATATTAAAAGCGGCAAATGATCACAAACGGCAAGATCGCAGTGAAAGTAAGACTGAAGGATGATGGGAAAAGCGTGGGATACTAAACAGAGTTCAATGGAAGTCCAAGTTTTGTGTGCTCGGCTTTAGAAAGATGGCTCCCAAGGGCTGCACAGTATGAAAGAAAAGTCATCTATAATATTCTCTAAGATTTTTCCCGTTGCCTCTGTTCAATGGTTGATACCCCACGTTGGAAATTGTAAACACGTAAATGTATTCCATGATACACCTATATTTCAAAAACGACAAATCAGGAAAGAAATTGTAGATTTGTCGGAATATGCTTCATAAATAATTTTATCAAATACTGCCCAATTCTTAAAAGTATTTTTCTAGTAGATGGAGTTAAAGTATCATCTTAGAAGCCTCTTAATTGCAACAGGGCAGGTTCAATTCCGGCCTAGACAGTTATACTTTTAGTTCCTGATTGTCACACGGAATGAAAATTCGACCCTCTCACACTGGTTAAGATAAATTGGTTTCTAGTAGATAACTCCTTTCCCTGTATGTCATCCAATCAAAATTCTTCAATGCACCTTCTCCAGATTTTTATCTAAACAACTTTTAAAAGTTATTAAAATAAAATTTAATATTAATTGTTGAAATATTGATTATGCTTTACCTAGCTATCCATTAAAAATGGTGATGAAGCTGTTTTAACTACTTAAATGATCCCAACCCACCCTAACACAGTCCTAACAACATACGTTGATGACACATGTATACTTTCTTTAAACAACGACCCAAATAATGCATCACAAACACTACAGGCACACACAACATCTATTGAAGAATGGTGTAAAAACTGGAGAATCAAAATAAATCCTGACAAATCCCACCAGATTATCTTTACTCCCCGTCGTAAACCTCTGCCCTCATGTCCTACAGCATCATTTCTAAATACTCCACTAACGCCTGTTGAACAGATTCGATACTTAGGACTCCATCTTGACAAGAGGCTTACTTGGAATCCACACACAAGACTGAAACGACAAGAAACTGCTCGTAGATTCCGATTGCTACAACACTTACTTGACAAACGCTCTAAACTTCCCATTCACTACAAAAAATTAGTATACACTACGATAATCAGACCAATTTGGACATATGGAATTGATCTCTGGGACTCCACCAAACCATCAAATTCTTCCCGCATCCAATCGTTATCATCCAAAATCCTACGTAAAATCCTTGATGCTCCTTATTACGTTACAAATAAACTTATTCACAAAGACCTTAACATCCCATTCGTTGCAGATTTGACCCAAAACAGATATGCGTCTTTTCATTCCAAGCTCCTTAACCATCCTAACCCATTAATTCTTAATCTTTCATCCTTAACAATCCCTGATAATCCTCCGAGGCGTCTGAAAAGAAGATGGCCACGGGACCTTCTAATTTAAATTAATGTTTGAAGTACCACCGATGGGTGGCTCCTTCCCAAGATTTTCAAGTTTATATGAAACATAGAACATATTTACTTATTGTATTATTTTGTACAGTTGTAAATTACATTAAATAAATAAATTAAAACTTTTTTACATGTAAATCCAAATTTATCGTTAACTGAAAAATGAATTTAAAGCTCTGAGTTGAACTATCCACTGGTTCGAATAAGGTTTTGGGATATTGCTGATTTTCCTCATAAGAGCTTCATAAAACCTGCTCCTACCTACGGTTCGTAGATTTTCACCCTCATAGGTACTGCAAAAAAAAGATACTTGTATTTGAGTGTAATATTTTACAACTCGGATCAACTGGTCGGTGTCGATTAGAGCAAGAAGACAAATAGAGAGGTCTGTATATTTATATGATGATGCAGATGTGACACAATCAGCTTGAAAAAAGAAGCAGTAACATGAGATCCGAGAGTCATCCTTGATATTACCAACTTTCCAAAAAAGACAAAGATTGGGCAATCTTATGAAGACGCACAGAGAAAACTTAAAAACCGTATCAGTTTGTAGCGCCAAGGAGTAATAGTAAATATATTTCGTTGCCGATTCACAAAATAAACCCGATCCACTTTAGGTAATAAATGAAATTTGTTACTGTAGCATCTAGGGTATACCTATTGTGTAATCTGTCCTTCCTAAATTACTGGGAATTGATAACGAGTTTAAACCCTAATATATAAACGACACAAACATTTTGATTGATTGAGTTTATCTTTTTTATATTTCTTTATTAACAGTTAGGCTTTTAAAAATTAATTCATTTTAGCCTTATGCATAAAAAAAAGACAATTTAAAACAGTTACTTAATAATGCAACTAGTTAAATTATGTTCATTTTCTTTATCCTTCTGTTTGTATATACTAAAGAGAGATTTTACTTATTTTTTATGTAATTTATTTTCACTTATGTATTTATTTTTATTCTTATGTTATTTTATTTTAGTATGAATGTAATCAGCTATCACTATTACTTATTGTACAACAATGTTGTGGCAGATTGTAATATTTATCAATAAAAAAAAAAAAATATGCAACTTGGCACTCCAAGGGAAAATGTTAACAATATATATTTATTTATTAATTTTATTATTGTTTCAGGAAGTTACAATATGTTGTTACTTAAATTTTTATAATTTGACCTAATTAATAAAGAAAGAACTTAAAATCTTGCTGTTTTATAAATGTACATACATTTTTGATGTTAATTGCAATAAATAACATATAGTATTATTGAAATTTATACTACTATAAGTATTAAATATTTTAATTATTATTAAAATCGGGGTGAGGGATCCCCCGTCGGCCTAGAGGCGAGCCTACCTCCGTTTACTAATTATACAAATGTTCATTTAATTGAACTATTCGTTGCCAAAATTTGCATATGTTTCGTAGTTCAGATTGTGTCATTTTGTTTAATTTAGTGTAAGCAGGCAAAAAATAAAATAAATTTCAAGTCTTTATTCCAGCATTTTAATTTGTATTTCAATTTAGTACTTCTTCAAAATCAAAGATTCTTATCACTTTTTTCTTCGAATTGTTTTCCATCTTTGCACCGGTAAAAGACGTTCTTTATCAGTGAAACATTTTTTTTTCGACCCAGTTTATTTATCTTACATATAAAATAAAATATTACACTGTAATCACTAAAGAAGTTTTTGTATAATAGCAAAATTATTTCATTATAATTATTATTTATAAATAAATAGTTATTTTAATTATTATTCAAATAATTATTTTAATTAGTATTTAAATATTTATATAAATAATTATGATCTGGATAGCGTGCAGAGTTGGCTTTTATTAAAGCAATTAAACATAATTCCCCAAAATAGAAACTGATTTTATATGATATTCTGATCCTACATTGAGTTAATTTATGAATTAAGTATAAATAGTCGTAATATTTTGAAATAACTTATGTCTGCATCTATGACTTAAAATTAACGTGTAGGAGTAGGAGAGAGGATATGAACAAATAGTACAAGAGCCAGGAAGAAAAAAAGGCAGTTATCTCACCCCAATTTTTGATTACTTTAATGAAAACTAGGTATAATTACTAGTCAAAATTGATGAGTCTGCCAGTACAGGAAGGGAGAATAAAAAATGGTGGCTGTTTCAAAACCTTAAAAAACACTAATTTTTCATTCGGAGCTCTCTATCTTAAAAACTACCAACAATACTATAAAATCAAAAAGTACATTATTTAAAGAAGAGTAAATTTGCTGAAATATTAGCCTTAAAAGAGCTATTTACGGCCAATAGTTCTCGAAATATATCTTTTTAAAAAGCAAAATTTCTTAAGAATATACTGAAAGATTAGTAGTTAGTTAATTTATTTTGATAAATCTATATCTCAGGAATTATGTGACGTACATGTGTCTATTAGCACTCAAACTAAAGCTAGTTTAATGGACTATAAAGAAGTTTATGACCTTTACCTTCGTAGGAATAGTAGTTTTCATGATATTTGCTAAAATAAATTAATTTTTAGTTCTTCGGATAATAAGTTAGATTTATGAGAAACTTCATTTCAGAAACCATTTGACGTACAGATGTCTGCCAGCGCTCAAATTAAAGCTAGTTAAATTTACTATAAAATATTTAGTAGTGTTTATCTTTGTAGGACTAGTAGTTTATGATAATTGACAAAATATACTCACAAAATGTTAATTTCTTGTTGTTCGTATGAAATGTTGGATTTTTGAAAAAATATATCTCTAGATCCATAAGACCATAATGTATGTCAACACTCAAAGTAAAGGCAATTTAACTTACTATAAAGTAGTTTATGACACTTATCTTCGTAGGGGTAGTAGTTTTTATGATATTCACATATGAATATAAATTTGGCAAATAAAAATTTGACCGAACAACTATAAATCAATTTATATTAGCAAACTTCATGAAAGCTATTGCTCCTACGAAGATAAACATCATAAAATACTTTATAGATCCTTAAACTGAGTTTTAATGTGAGTGCTAGTAGACATCTGTACGTCAAATTGTTTTTGAGATATAAGTTTTTTTAAATAAATTCACTAACTATTGATTTTTCTGTACGCCCCATACAACATTTTCATGAAATGTTGCTTTTTAAAAAGCTATATCTCGAGAACTATTTAACGTAAATAACTCTTTTAGGGCTCATATTTTAGAAAATTTGCTCATCTTTAAATTACGTTCTTTTAGGTTTTTGTGTGTTGTTCCTACTTTTTATGATATAGATTAGATTAGATTTTTATTCAGGGCGATCAACATCTAGGTTATTACACCCTTTATACTTCATCTATCTTCTTGTCTTGATATTTGATGGTTGAATGTAGACTATTTTTTTTTTTTACACTGGTCAGTATTGGTGGATTATATTTTAGTATAAAGTTGATTTTCTTCCAGAAATTTTATTATTTTGTCTATGGATTCTGCTGAGTCTTTAAGGGCCAATTCTCTTGTTCGTGGAATTTTATTATTTTCGAAGGCTGGACGAAATGATGGGCATTCTTCAATTATATGCTTTATTGATAATGGGGAATGACAGGTTTTTAATCCCAACTTTTTCGGATTCTGTTCCTTAAAAATGCCTTTATGTCTTTCGGCTCGTAAATTTGGAGTGGTGGAACGTTCATTGTAGCAGCATCTTTAGCCGCTATATCCGCTGCCTCATTTCCAGCTATTCCTGAGTGCCCTGGAGTCCAGAGAAAGGAAACACATTTTTTATGATGTTTTAGCATGTCTATATAGTTATGAATTTTATCTATCGTAGGTCTGCTTTGATTGGAGTTTGATAGACTCTGAAGTGCAGACATTGAATCTGTACAAATGAGTATGTTTGAGTATTCACTTTCGATAGATAAATGAAGTGCTGTTGAAATCGCCTGAAGTTCAGCTGTAAATATTGTTGAGTATGTGGGATTTATATTTTTTTGGTGTCCCATGTATTATTATTGCAAAACCAACATTTTCATTTTGTTTGGAGCC
>NW_027105409.1:23346-24009 GCF_000696795.3 Halyomorpha halys | reverse complement strand
GAAAGTGTTTTATCATAGCGTTATGTACTTCATCTATTCCGGGTGAGGAGGATTTTATTTCATCTATTTATTTCATCTATCTATTGGGTTGTAAAATAAGTTCGTAGCGTTTTTAATATATCTATTTAATCCTCTCTGTGCTTATAAAATCATTTTTACTTGGTCGACAATGTTTATATATGCTAAAAAGGGATTAGTTAAAGTTCTTTTATGCATCAGTTTCAACCAAGATTCGTTATCTTTAAGTGGTATTTTGCTTGTTAAAAATGGAAGAGAAAAATAAATCATTTTCATCATTTAACGATTTTTTATTTCCAAAAAGGCATTATATGCTGCTCAGACGGATAAAAAAAATTGCAGTGTTTTTAGCGATGATGCCTTAGGAGAAAGCACCGTCCGTTAGTGGTTTGCTCGGTTCAGACAACCCCCACTTTAGGACATGGAATATCACAGAAACGCTTAACATATTTTATGTAAGTGTCTCAAATCTTTTGGGGGCTGCGGGATATGTTTCTCGAAGTCACGGGACTGTCTAATTTAAATTAATGTTTGAAGTACCACCAATGGCTGGTTCCTTTCCAAGATTTTCAAGTGTATATGAAACATACTACATATTTACCTATTGTATTATTTTGTACAGTTGTAAATTACATTAAATAAATA
>NW_027105409.1:16147-23095 GCF_000696795.3 Halyomorpha halys | reverse complement strand
TTTAGTTATAAGTTAGATTTTTGTAAGCATAATAAATATATTACTGAAAATCTGTTCAATAATCCCAATCCTTCAGATAACACCTTAAGTGACAGCATACAAGTGAATCGGGTAATCCTATGATTTATTCTTCATTACAAAAAAAAAATTAGAAACATAGTGAGTATATATACAGATATTTTCGTCGCGGTACATTGATACCTGCCAGATAGAATGAAACCATTAGTAGGTTTGTTCCTGTTGTTCGTCTTGAGATCTAGTTCTGCTTCCGCCGACTTCTTAGACGAAAAGGATGCCACAAAGCTTATCGACCAGTTTCTGGAATTTTTCAAAAAATCCTCGACGCCGCAAATTCCTATTTCTGAATTCTCCTTCAACATCGGGAGCTTGAACGAACAATTCTTCGGCAATTGGTCTGGAAGTACTAAAGGTTGGATCGGGGACGTTCAGTCACTCCGTAGGGCATCTCCAGTGTCCACTTCCTATTCAGGTAAAAATCTCACAATCGCAACTTCTTTCACCTTCGAAGAACTGTGGGCTTCTTGGTACAGAACGGAGCTCAAAATCCTCGGCCTCTCGATGCTCGGAGACATCACTATCACCTTCAATCAGAACGAGTTCGCTCTCGCATTCAACATTTTCAAGGAACCTAAGACGGGAAAGTGTGCACTTAAGTTACAAAATGCAGGCTTCTCGTTCCTGAGTGACATAGACATTGCAGTGCGCTCAATCGGATTCTTTAACAAATTGAATGTAGATGCAACACTCAACCATCTCAATCAAGCCCTCTTTAAGCAAATTAATATTTTCGAAATTTCTCAATTAGAAAATTATCTTCAGCATAGTATTTGTTCGAACATTCCTAATTAAATAAATGATATTGTAAAAATATAAATACATAATTTAAACAATAACTATGTGCTAGCTCTGTATGTATACCATTCCGATATGATAAATGTCTTTGTGTGATATAGCCACAGCTGTGCCTCTACCTGTTGAAGGAAGGATATCTGTTAACAAAGATACACCCTTCCTAACGAGTTAAGGGATACAAGATGGTTAAAGGTCAAAAGCCATTAGCCAGGTGCTACACACCGATAGTTTATACACAGCACTTGTAGCCCTTGCAGGGTATTATTCTTGGGAATTACTAACAATAGCCAATGAGAAATAAGATTTTGAAGAGGTAAAGCCCCTACGAACATACAGGGGATCGGGTAAGGAGAGAAGCGGGTAAAGAAGGCGAAGACTGAAGTAGAGAGACGGGCTATAGAAGAGCATGGACTTCGACGAGGTCTTATCTTGAAACGCCATGGCTTAGGCACAAGACGAAACCCACGTCTGAGACGTTAACAACATTCACGACATCACCCAACTTAGCAACTATTGAGACATAATAGGTAATAAGTTATTATGTAATTGATATTTTATAGCAAACCATATCTGCGTCATTCAATCATTTTATAATTTTATTGCATTCGAAAGTAAATAAATATTTTGTTCCTTGATATAGTTTATATACTATTATATTACCCAATACCACTCCTTAATATATTATATATTTTCAATGGTGACAGGATTTTATAAATATAAAGGTATTTAATTGGTAACCTGGTAAACACAAAAAAACCTTTGAAAAGGTAGTTTATATCTCCTTAATTAGAATGTGTCAGCTTTTTTTAACGATTTAAAGAAATTTTATATTTGTGACAATAATTATTAGCGGTACAATACTAATAAGGAGAGAACACAATGTAATTATAGATATATGTTTAATCACATACCTGAAGATGTGGTGGCAACTCCAAAATTTTGTTATCATTTATTTTTGATATAGGAATAGTGTTTTTCATTCTAATTATGTTCTAATTAATCTATTATTTTATTATTTTTATGAAAACTACATAATGAAGACTCAAAATTGATGAATCTTTTTCAAACTTAAATTTTTCTTAATAAATATTTTCAACACCACCAAAAACACTACAAAACTTTTCAGAAGATCATTTAAAGCAAAGTAAATTTGTTAAAACATGAGATCTAATAAATGTATTTAAGTTGATTTATTTATTGTTCTTTACAACTGTTTAAAATTATATACAACTCGTAAATTTGCTGTTAGATGTAAAATGACATGATACGAACAAGTGGAGAATCTACCCATTGATAGAACTTAATATCGTTATCACAGAAGAATATTGGTGCCATCTTCTTTTTAGACGCTTAGGGTATTATCAGGAATTGAAGGAGGGGCCAGGTTAGAAACACCTGAGTTAAGGTGGTTGGGACGTTTATCATGAAACGATTGGTATGTGGTTCTGACCAAATCTTTTTTTTTATTTAATTTGTACACCAGATCGGCCTCCCTCCTGAAGTGAATTTTTTTTCTAGAAAATAATTGTAATACATCTATTTATAATGATGTATAATTTTTCTAAAATTGTGGTTTCATTCGCCTTTTCCGTGGTAAAATGTCACAACCGGGACCATGACTTGCCCCCTCCCCCTTGTTTGTTGCCCCTTGATCCTGAACTATCAACATTATCGTTAAACTCTTACCGGAAAAGTTCCCAGGCTAACGACTCGTCGTGAATCTGTTATGTCAGATTTATTTGAAATACAGAGGCAGTATAGAACACGCAATCTTGTCAGAAATTAATTACTGGACCGTCATCGCTGCAGACTATTTTTTAAAAATAAAAATATATAAATTAATTTAAATTGAGATAGCTATAAACAAAATAAATCTTTTGCTGGAAGAATCTTCACTATATGACCTTGTTGAAAGAAAAACTTGTCTGAAAAAGAATAGGGTTCCCAAGGGTGGACTATTCTAGCAACTAAGAGAAGCACCAAAAAATATGGAGAAGAACCAGTATTATCTTAAAATATCTCATCTTTGTATTGTCCACGTAAGAATTTCTCAATTATGGGGAGGGAGAAAAAGGAAGTTATGTGCCCTAAAAATCACTTATAGCATTTTTGAAATACAATTACCCCAATTTACTATATGCTTGAAATATAAACTCTATAATGGTATATTGCCCAATACAGTTTATTGTGCATTCAATTGTATTGTTGCGGTGATGTGAGCAACAAAAAGTTTCCATGCAATACATGTGGGAATTGTTTATCTAAGCATCATATCATAAGATTTTACATTACAGAGCAATAATTAATCTAAAATTTAATTTTTTTTATGCTTAATTGACTGGGTGATTGAAAATTTATAAGAAGCTGAATTTAATGGAAATTTCTGGGGTCAGATATTAATTCTATTACCCCGTCCTTCACCTGAGACGTCAATCTGTGTTATTTGAGGTTTTTAATTTTTCGTTGCTAAACAAAAAAAAAAGCATTATAAACTTTTTGATAATAGGATATATAATATTCCTTAATGATAACTTATAAGTATTAATTATTTCCACAAAAACAATTTCATTACAAAAATTAAATGTATATATATATTAAAAACATTAATTAAAAAAAAAATATATAACATGAACACAGTTCACATGCAATTAAAAAACTTAAATCGTCCCTTTAAAATCATTAGAAATAGAGAATAAAGAAAAACATATTTTCTGAAATGTTATGAATCGTAAAGATTAAAAAATTAAATCAAAATACTGAGACATTGTTGACCATTATACCACATTACTATATTTACATACATGCATTTTTTAATACAATATTTATAACTCTTATGATTTTTACTGCCACTTATTAATTTAAAAAATTAATAATTTAATCACCGAATTCCATACGTCCTAATGAAGATGCTTCCAAGGCAGGGTAATGCATTCCTACTCAACATCTACAATTCCTGTATGCGCCTATCATACTTCCCACAGCTTTATCGTCCTATCAGCCTCCTCCCACACATCAGTAAAATCTTCGAGAGACTGATCCACCATCATCTTATGAACCATTACAGAGCAGAGGTTGTTATTCCTCGGAACAGACAGGTTTTAAGCGGGGTGTCTCATGTGATCACCATCTTGCGAAACTCCAAGGGTTTACCATCCAGTAGATGAAGAAGAATCGAGCAACGGCCTTCATTCCCTTTGACTGCAGCTGGGCTTTTGAATGCGTTTCAAACCCGCTCTTACTCCATCGATTGGAGGAGTACAAGTTTCCCGCCAACCTCTGCCGACTGATCAGAAGTTATCTCTGTGGCAAATTGTTTGTTGTGCGCGTTGGTGAAGAACTATCACCTGCAGCTTCCACCACCTGCGGAGTACAACAAGGCTCAGGGTTGGGACCCCTGCACTTCGTCGTCTTTCATCGTAGCTACACTGAAGAAACAGGAAATAGGAGGGTACCCGGCTAAAACTGGCGAAATAATTATGTCTTTCCAAAAAGGCAAAAAGAGCTGCTTGCCTCGGAGATTCGTAGTTGATGAATAGGACTGGAAAATCCCCAACTCCATCATCTACATTGATGTGACTTTTGACCGTCACTTTACTTTCTCCAATCATGCCAAAGAGAGACTCAAGCTAGAGTCTTATAGACTGCACCACTTGTTCACATCACCGCAACTCTCACTGCGTCTGAAGCTTCAAATCTAGAAATCGACAATCCGACCAACTTTGCTTAATGGTGCCCCACGTATGAGACACCTCTACAAAACCACACTGAACAGACAGCAGAGCTTCTGCATACATACCTGTATGTCTGTATGTATTCAATTAGTTATTTCGTCGGGGGGGGGGGGGGTACGAAAAAAAACACTAAATTAAAACACAGAATTAAAGTTAAAATTGCTATGAAGTTTACAGCGGCACCCTAAATATGGTATAGACAGTACGATAGCGGTGGAAATCACTGTAATAACAGGCTTGAAGAATAGAGTTAACTAGGGATGGCGCAGATAGTAAGGCTGTAATTCTTAAACTACAATAAGACATTAATAAAATAAGCTATGTGCAACCCAGAATGAACTTCCCGAAAAGACTAAACCCATTATAATGGGATCTTCCTCTCTTCTCAAATCTATCCCAGGACCTTCCAATCTTACCGTAAACAATACTCCTATCTCATTCCACACGTCAGTCAAAAATCTTGAAGTCTCTTTTGACGAAATTCTATCCAGGAAACAACACATCTTCCTAATTTCCCATCTAACCATAGTAACCTTCAGGTAATGTAATAGAATCTGCCAATTTCTTCCATTTAAAACCCGTTAACTCGTAGTTTCCTCTCGTGTTTTCCCCCACTTTGATTATGGCGCCTGTTATACGGTTGACTCTCAGGTGAACTCGAAGCTAAACTTAAAAATGTTATGAATACTCAATACGCTTTGTTCTCGGGATCATCCATACGCACCTAACCCAGTATTAAACAGAGTTGATCTGACCCTATCCATCCTTCCGATCCCAGTAATCAGATCTTAGTGACCCTCCTATATCCTACAATATCTGTACTTCAAATTCTCAGTCAAATATAATATGACTAATAACCCTCCTTACTACTAGATCCCTTTCATCTGACGTCTACCCTCCACCTCACCTGCTACGTTAGACAAATACAGTGTAATCTCAATAATCCAAACTAATTGCTGGAAGGATGTATTTGTATTACTGAACAGTTTTAATTACAGAAAGTATTAGAAAAAGGTTATAAATAAAATTCTATAATATTTTTTTAATACTTTTTATTTATTGATAGATATTACAATCTGCCATACAGTTGTGGGCAATATGTAATTGTGATGAATGATCTCATACATACTAGAAACAAATAAAATAAATAAATGAAAAAAAAATAAAGAAATAAAAAACTCTCTTAAAATATATACAAACAAAAGAATAAACAAAATGAACATAATTAAACTTTCTGTATAAAAAAAATAAATAAAATAACATAATAATAAAATAATATAGTCTCTAGTCACATTTACGCTCTCTCACTGGTAGCGAGTCAGTGGAGGCTGAGCAAGAGCTCTTGGCCACTGCCGTTTCAACCTTCTAGGTGGGCTGTAGGGATGGGTGGAAAGGTTTACATGGAATTTTGAGAATTTGGTTGGTATTAGGTCAAGGACAAAAGGGATATGTAGGTCATGGTGTAGTGTTCTGTTGGAAACGTAATAGGGTGCATTAATTATGGTTCTAAGGATTATTTTTTTATTAGATATTTTATTGGACATTTGGACAGTTTGAAGTTTTAAAATACTCATTTTAAAAGAAATAGGTTAATTATTTTTTGCAGAAACTTCGTCACATCTTCTGCCCTCTGACGTTGTAAGTGAAAGACTTACTACCATGTTCTATCATTTTCTGTCGACAACTTCAGACAGTGATTGAAATTTTACAATGTTTATATATGCTGTATACTTCGTTATCTGGTCGTGTCTTACTTCAGATATCCCGAATGTGTGTTGAATTTTATTTGAAATTATTTAAATTAATGTTGAAATTTGTGAGACTTTCTACTCATTAATAACAATTATCTTTTTTTCTACTAAAAGTATGATTCCCTGGAGGAGCAACTTATGTTATTATGTTAGTAAAGTGGAAATTATTATAGGGTTAAATAAAAATTGATATCAGATGGTCTCATATATTAAGATATAGTTACCGCTTATCTTGGCACGTCATTGCGGCCGCGGTCCCGTCTTCTAGACTTCCAGGTTCATCGGTGGACGAAAATGGTTAAGACCATGTATTTCGCTTCGCCTGGTGTGAGAAAAGCGTCTCTCTCGATCCAAGGCAGACCAGCGTGTCCTGGACTCTGGCGTGATGGTAGGGGCAGGCCAGGTCCTGGCTTGCGTGGTGCAGAGGTACTCCGGTGTCCACGACAGGGGAAAATGAGACCCCCAACCCCGACTTTATATACCAGGGCATTCAAAAAGTCCTGTCGTTTTTCGTTTGTTCGTTGTTTATTTTGATTCTAGAGTGTTTGCTAATTAATTCCGTTCAATACAACTTTTATCCATGTAAACACAAA
>NW_027105409.1:12232-16097 GCF_000696795.3 Halyomorpha halys | reverse complement strand
ATCTTTCATCCTTAACAATCCCTGATAATCCTCCGAGGCGTCTGAAAAGAAGATGGCCACGGGACCTTCTAATTTAAATTAATGTTTGAAGTACCACCATTGGTGGTTCCTTCCCAAGATTTTCAAGTGTATATGAAACATACTACATATATACCTATTGTATTATTTTTTACAGTTGTAAATTACATTAAATAAATAATTTTAAAAAAAACTCTTACCATTGTCAGAGTGAGTTTTTCTGCATACCAGTTGTTCCCAACCGATTATAGAAGGTTCAGCAACATATATTTACATTTCTTCAGGATTTAATGTTAGAACTATTTTATTATTTACCTTTCCTGATGCTTTAATGTTAGTTGTATGAATAAAAATTTATATTTTTTTTATCATTTGACCAGAAATATATGTAGTTTTCCGGAAAAAAATCGAAGAAATGTTTTTTAATTGATAGTAATGTGTACAACTGTAACCAATAAAGAGTCCAGAAATTTTCAAGGATGTACTAATTTTATAACAGCAGTTATACAAGATTTATTTTCTTAAGATCATGAACCACCACCAGTTTTCCTCGATTAATTATACCCACTTCGAGAGAATGGGTGGCACTAGAAACCACATGGTTGACTCACGGTTACAGTAAAAGAAATAATAATTATCTGTCACTGGCGGATTCCAACCCTAATACTTGAAGCACCTTGCTTCCTATATTCTATTTTTTCTTAGATCTTTTTTTTATTAAATAAATAAAATTTTTATATATATCCAGAAAGTTTTATATAAAAAAGACTCAGTCACAGATATAATAATCTCTTAACGTGGAACCTAATGGAAAAGTGTCATTTGGTCTTTTAGTAGGCCTAGATAGATGAGCGCCTCATCAGGAACAGTCCACCACCGGAATGGGCATCTAAATCTCCCGAATCTCCAGAGCTGTTCCTGGACAGGCCATAATCCCAGGATCTTGGTTGATTAGTCACTGCCGTTGGGTCGGGGCAGAGCTGGGTTTCAAGGAACGGCCAAGCTAAATTGTCCCGGAATCCCCAACACTCATTCATTATACATTCGTCAACCATCATGAATCTATTACATAGTAACACCATTATGTATTAAATAAATCCATTAAAAATTTTTTAAATATTTATTTATTTATAATTTCCACCAAAAAAACGACAGGACTTTTTGAATGACCTGGTAAAATCAAATAAGCGCCGGAAAAATTCGGATTATGTAAATCCGTTATTGTCATTGGTTCCTCAACATTTCTTCTTCTTCATTGGTAAAGACTGTTACACTGTGCGATCCCTTCATCAGTTTTAAATGTAAATTCTGTATTCTCACGATCTTTAATCCATAAATAATGCCTGTATCATTCGCTGAAGTATCAGGGTTTATACTTTTAATCAAGATCAAAATCCCCCATCGGTCGACTTCGTCACTGTTTATACCCCCATTCCCCAACAATGAATCCTGTGAATTGTATGGTCTTCAACTTTTTCAACTAGCTTAAAGACCGGAAAGTTAAAAATGTACTTTATACATTTTCACTTATATTTAAAAACAAATATTTTATTGCCTGCTGAGGTACTCTAAAATGTGCCTTTTTCTACGCCAGTTCGGGCTACAGAGATTACCTCGTACTTTTTTACCCGAGCTGCCTTCCACTGGAACTCGATTCCTTTTACTATTCGTCATACAACTATCATTCTATCTTGTGAAACCCTACTGTTTAACTACCTTTTGCTTCTTTTAACTGAACCAACATTATATTAATATAATTAATAAAAAATCTGAAGCATTGTTATGCTTTTTATAAATATTATAACTACATTTGTTTTGTTTTTTTATTTTTTCTCTACCAAAAATCAATCAATATACAATTACAATATAAGTCGTAAAGAAATGTGGCCACACTATTTTGGCCAATATAAAGTGTAACCTTATAATTGTTCTAATGAGACCTAGTCTCATAATAATAAACTATTTTTCATTTCATTTACATTAAGTTAAAATTAATCCTTTAATTTGGAGGTAAGTGAAATAAAACACTGGTCATTATCATAACAATCATGGTTACACAAATAAATTTATTTATAAATTCTATTTACTTATGTATTTTTATTACCCTCTATGATTTAATTTGTTAGTTTCTCTTGTTAAAAACAAATCCCAACTAATAAGAGTAATATTATAGCCGCTTAATATATATTTGTCAGGTGAAGATTTTAGAAGAATTTATATTGAAAATAGAAAGAAAAAACCTCATAAATTACTGATTAGTTTTTATATTTTATATTTGTGTTCCATAGTTGTTATATAAATAGTCAGTCGTACCTCCACTATATATGAAATACATAGTATAGTGAATTATTTCTATTTAATAACTTTCAGTGGGCATAGCAGGACAGAAATCAATATCTGTTCAAAGCAAATATATGATACGCACACGGCACCAAATGTTTGTTTTTAACTAAATGCACTGCAATAAATATGTAAAATCATCGCTATAGTTTAAATTAAATAAGCCATTTCTGTTTACAGGAGAGGCGGGCGCCCTATAACAGACGCGGCTGAAACTAATCCTGGGGGCGTTAAGAAAGGGTGAATATATATCTATATTTTTTTTCCTTTCAAATTTCAAGTTGCTCAAATATAGCGCTCGATCTTCAGTTTTCAGATTCTTTATTTAATGAAATTTAATATTTTCAAAATTATGACAGGTGTTTGCATATAGACTAGTAAAGTTGATACACAGACATTATCTTGATTTTAACAAATAACTGCTCGACAAAAAAGTAATAAGTAATAGTATATGAAGCATATCTTCACCTTAATGCCCGGAATACTTCACTTTTGGTTGGCTGGTTGGGTTTGAGTGGACAGTATAATTGAAAATGAAACATGATTGAATGAAAAATAAAATTCTATTGTTTAAGTTACAAGTGATGAGTGGGTGACCGAAAGAAAACATTTATGATTAGATGGTTAGTAAATTTTGAATGACTGGGCTATGGAATTGTAGATAATGAGGTGGTTGATGATGATTACTATGTGATGATGGATGTTAATAATTGCCTGCTGGACTTACTTCATGCTTCCTTTCTCCCTCCGCATCTCTATACATCTCTTCCCTCTGCTGCTGGAAACTACTCCAGTAAATCTACTCACTCATGGTATTATTGATGAATAAACAAAAAGAAAAGATGGACTACTTCTGGCTGAAGTCAAGATGGCTATCTCTCCTAGACTGGATTGCTCCTCACTACAGAGAGCGCTGGAGGAGGTTAGTTTTGACTGTTGGCCACATGGGCGCTAATATAACCTGTAGGCTATTATATTATATGATGTATTATGGTACCCCTTCAATTCAACCTTTAGGCTGCCGTAGGTTACCCGGAACAGATAGCTACAGTTGACATGGCCGATAATACTATTCATTCATGTTACTGAGGAGAATTAATTCAATCTACCACAATTGAAGGACATTCAGTTTTAGTATTCGAATACTCATTCATACAATACATACAAAATAGAAGGGTAAAAATGTAAATCATAACAATTGCAGCATTAAAAGAAAAAAAAAATAATTTCAAATAATAATAATAATAATAAAGAAATATATAATAGTTTGTTGAATCAACATATCTGGTGAACCCCGTCACCACCAGACTAACGCAAAATACAGATTACCCAAGAGATCAAATTTCCATAGCCCTATCTTCAAATGCATTATCAAGGCAGAAAAAGAGGCTGCCCTAAACCCATTTTCATCATGACGAACCGATAGGGCTCAGAAGAAAAAAACAAAAGAGATTTGTATAAATAAAAATATGAATATATATCAAAATTATTATAAACTAGAAATAAT
>NW_027105409.1:0-12169 GCF_000696795.3 Halyomorpha halys | reverse complement strand
AGGATTTTACGAAGGATTTTGGATTGTAAGGATTGAATACGAGAGGTATTCGAAGCTTTAGTGGAGCCCCAAAGCTCAAATCCATATGTCCAGATTAAACATTAGTTTTCTTATAAGTAATAAGTTTTTCTAATATAAAAAAACATAGCATAAATGGGTGATGATTCGTAAAGTGACCTGTTTTATGCTAATTAACGCTCAACTATTATTTCTTGTACCGTCTTACATTGGTTAGACTATATTTATTGTAGTTATGGTCCTCATATTTTAATTACTCCTTCTTCGTCATTTCTGGCATACGGAGTTCGGCAGCAGTGGGGTAGTGCACTCGGATTACGCATGTCACTGCTACCAATAATTATCTATTTTATTTATTTTACTAATTTTATAATTGTCAAAAAATAATTATTTATTAGGGTTCAACCATGGTGGAGCCCAGCGCTCGGGTGAGCGAATAGAGGGGGCTGCATCTTATCCACCTGCATCCGTCCAGTACGCTACCTGGTCCAGCCCTTCTGGTCTCAGTCTGTGTCTGTTTCTTCACCTTAATCTTCTTGTATTGGTGGCTCCGCGATACCGGGTGGTCGAGCCCTTCCTAACGTAAAGTGCATCGGGCCGACAACCTCCTTCCACCCGTAGATGAACTCCCTTAAAAGAAGATAATTCTCCTCCTCCATGAGACGAGGCAAGTCCGATTCGGCGAGGGCTAATATCCCGGTTTTCCTTAACAACCTGACACGATGTCCTTTATGGCGGTGCAATCAAACACTACATAGGACACTGGGGATCGATGTTCTTCCCAAAGCTTTTCAGCTTTCCCCAGAACCCACCATGCCCCATCAGGATCTGTGTGACTCAATAATCTGGGAGGACCCACCTCGCTCTCAGTCTTGAATAGACGGTAGGGAAGAACTTCCTTAGAGTGACGCCCTTCTGGCTCACCAGCCACCGTCCAATCCATTCTTCAATGGAATCCTCCCGCAGTATTTTCTTCCATAGGTACGTATCTTCTCCCATTCCCTGCGTTAAGTGCTTCGTACCTAACGAAATCCTCCTTGAGTAGGAGGACCAGGGGCATCGCTCCGGTCACCACCCTTCTGTCGGTCTTCGTGACCCTCATCAGAGCCAATCTCTGTATGGTGGCCGGTTTCCTCTTTTGAACTTGTGTGAGGTTCTGGTTTCACGCAGGGGATGCGTACCTCAGAATATCCAGGACCACACTTTTGTAAATGGTCATCGTAGCAGGGTACCGGATTCCTCAGAACTCATCCCCTATCCCT
Organism: Halyomorpha halys; assembly: GCF_000696795.3. NCBI lineage: Eukaryota > Metazoa > Arthropoda > Insecta > Hemiptera > Pentatomidae > Halyomorpha > Halyomorpha halys. The sequence continues at coordinate 10,889 of NW_027105409.1, read as the reverse complement.
GCACATATCATTCGTTTCTATCCATCACTGACATATTCTTGGCTTATTTCTTATGGATTTACAAACATTTCGTTGAATATTTCATTTTTCCTCCTGTGCCCCACTTTCATTCCCGGTATTAGTTTGAACTTCTAGACCAATGATATTTTTTCCTGAGATTTGTTTTCATTCGCGATAAACGCATATTTTTCTTTATCTATCAAACATTTCTTCTTAAAATTTTCTTTTTCGCAATGATTTTTTTTTTTTGAGGTGTCATTTATCATAATTATAATTATGTAAAACGTCCAGAGCCTCTTTTATTTTATTAAAATAACGTTAGTCTAATATAATTTTTCCAACATCCTAGCTTTTATCCGGTTTTAAAATATCTTGTATATCAAGACCATTGACTGTTGTAGGGAAAAAAATGAAAATGAATTTTCAAAAATTAAAAACTAAACATTTATTAGTTTTCTGCTGCTCAAAATAAATTACAATAAATAATAACATTCAGCTTCTACACAACATTCAATTCAGTTAACCCTCTCTGGATGCCTTTGGTGCGAATATGGGAATATGATATTCCAATTTATACCCCGGGAAAATCCCCTACTCCACGTTTTAGGTTATTTTCAGAAGGAAGCATGGAATGCCTTATTAATTACTTTAACCTTGGGACAATTTTTTTTTCCAGGGAAACCTGAAAAAGGCAACGCATATCATATTGTGGTCATTATGGATGCTTTACTATGTGTGAAAGCAAATGAGAGGAATTCAATGGTTTTAGTACAGTTTTAAAGTTCACTCCCTAAATAAAAATAAGCCATATTATAGTCATGTAAATGAATCTTTTGTAATTAATTAGAAGTTTAGACCTTTAATCTAGTATTGCAAGTCAAAATCGACGAACAGTTTCCTATCTTTTCAGTCTTGTATGAGGATTGAAAGTTAGTAGTTTGTCCAAATGTAGGCATAGGTAGTGGATCTCTTTGACTCATTATACTAAGATGAAAATGTTTGGGTATTTCCTATATCTGACCATGCCTGGTGTGCAGTGAAGTTATTCTACAAGTTACAAGCGTACTCTAGCGAGAATGAGGAGGTCCAAATTTATTCTTTTAATCCGATTCAAAATAAATTTAAATTCGCTCAGACCGGATTCACACCAGCGTCGCATTTGACTCGAAGTTGCTAAGACAGACGCCTTAGGAAAGCTCTTTGTCACCAATGCCTCATTATATTCATATCATATAACTGATGTTGATATTGTAATGTAGAAAGGGCATCAAGTTAAATAAGTTTATTCCTTAGCCCTAGCACCTAACGTTATTATAAATATTATTATTACCATTATTTTTTAAGGCAGGTGCCAATGAGATTATTGTATTTTTATACTCAATTTTCTTTTATGGATATCAATATTTCTTTTTAGGAAGTCTGGTGAGTCAATTCATAAATTTTTTTTAAGGTTAATGACTTCCAATTGAATGATTTAATAATCAATTATCATAATATGGTACAACGTTTCGGGACCACTGTCCCATATTCATGTACTTTTAACCTCATAATTTAAATTTCATATAGGAAATCATGTCACCACCATGAATGGCTGTGCTAAGGAGAAGTGAAGATGCACAAATAAGTAATGGTAGAAAAGAGAAAACAGTGTAAAATGTGACATGATTTCCTACATGAAATTCAAATTATAAGGTTTAAAGTACATGAATATGGGACAGTGGTCCCGAAACGTTGTACCATATTATGATAATTTAATACAAATTTCATTCAACTGGAAGTTATTAACCTCAAAAAAAATTTTATGAATTTTCTTTTATTGTACTCTCATTTATATACAGTCAACTTAGTTATCTTCGATATTTTTAAACAGATACACAGTTCTGGAAGATTATTGATTGACCGTGTGTATAGATGAATGGAATATGGTCTGGGTGCGGTAAAAAAAAAAACTCAAATAGTAGATAATTATACTATTTTATTGAGGCAATGTTTCGCCCCACGTTGCAGGGCTAAAAAAGATACAAACACTATAGTTACAGAAGATAAAAAAACATAAGTGTAAAATAACAGGGGTATAAAATGTAAAAAAGTAAGATATATTTTATTATTATATCTTATTAAGATATTTTTCTTATTATATCTTACTTTTTTACGTTTTATACCCTTGTTTTTTTCACTTATGTTTTTTTTTTTTCTTTTTGTAACTATAGTGTTTGTATCTTTTTTAGCCCCGACGAAGCCCTCCAACGTGGGGCGAAACGTTGGCTCAATAAAATAGTATAATTATCTACTATTTGAGTTTTTTTTTTTATCGCACTCGGACCATATTCCATTCATAGATACACAATTCGTTTTTGTTTTTTTTCGTTTTTTTTTCGATTATTTTTAAGATGTTGTTTTAATTTAATTCCAATCTTGTTTTTTTTTCTAATACTATTAATATTATTTGTAATTATTTTTATCCATTTATTTTTTTTTCTCTTCTATTGTATTTCTTAATTTATTATCATTTAATTTATATATTTGTAAATATGGTGTGAACAAGCTGTATTATTCCTATTACAATTTTCTACAAATATGAGGCAGAATGTAATATTACACAATAAAAAAAAAATTATTTACTATGAATTTATATGAATCTCTCTCTTTTTTTTCTTCTTTTTTAATACTATCCTCGTCCAGACTATTCTATTGGCTTTGTCCTTAGTTAAAGGGTTAATTTCATTTACCTTCACACTTACTCAGTATATAAAATTTGATAGTTTTAGCAGGGGAAGGTCTCACCAGTTAGGTGAGGAAAAAACGGGAAAAAATTACAGGAAAAAACGGAATTAATAATAAATCAACACTCGACGCGTATCAATTTTATTTTATTCCTAAGATATATTATTTTTAATGACAACTATTACTTGGAACTAAATATAACCTATATCAAGATGGATTTACGATATTAAATTAGTGGAAATATGGTCAATACGAAGATAAAAACTATTTGACAAATAGTATAAAAAGGAGGTGTACTGACTATTCTGAGGTATTCAGGTACAATAGCCACACTTAACAGACATGATGTTTCTTTCCACAGTTCTTCTTTTCCTCTTCGGATCATCTGCTATCGCAATGGAAGAGCCGGTTATGAGAGAACCTGCGGTCCCAGTTACGTACATCAAAACGACTCCACCTGGAAAATACCTGTTGCGGATGATGACGGAGGAAGATTCGACCATTCTTGTTGACCTTATCATCGGTCAGCTGAAAGAGTCATTTCCAGACCAGTATCCATTCCCTAACCTCTCCTACGGGTTTTCCGATCTCCAGAACTCCACTTATATAGGCAAAATGACCAGTGTTTCTGGATGGATATCCGATCTCAAGACTCTCCATAGAGCGTCTCCCGTCGTGACTTCTGTGTCTGGTAACAACCTCACCATCTCGACGACCGTCAGCTTCGGGACACTGCGTGCGAATTGGCCCAACTCCGAACTTTTTATTCTAGGTGTGTCTATGGTCGGCGATACCAGTGTCACCTTCCGTCAAAACGAATTCGCCGTCAAGTTGACCGTCATTACCGATCCTACAGTTGGATCTTGTAGTGTCGAAGTAGAGAAAGCTGGCTTCTCTGTTCTCAGTGCTATCGACATCAGTATCCGCCCAGTTGGATTCTTCAACCAGATTCACTTAGACGCCTCAGTCAACCATTTAAGCCAAGCTATCTTTGAAGAGTTGAGATATGTCGACACGTCTTATCTTCAATTTATACTTGATAGATCTATATGCAAAGCTATTCCTCATTAAAATGTTAAAAGAAAAAAATTCTTTTGAATAAAAATTTCTGAAATGTAATTTAAGTATTCTTGATTCACCTACCTCTTTTCACAACTAAAAACCCGAAAATTCAATTTCCTTCAGTTATGTCAGGACTATATATGGTAAACCTGTTGATCATTTTCTTTTCAATCCTATTAAAGAAATTGATTTATATAGTTTTGTTTAATTCTCATAATCTCTTTCTTTAGAGGTATTATCAAAATTAATATATGGAGTGCTATTGCTGATTAAATAAGTGATGTAGATAGTAGATTTAGGAGATGAAATAAATTTATCGTTACAAGTAAAAATGAAGCCTCTGATTATAATACATTATATACATTTGTATAATCTTGTTCCAGACTAGTATTATTAATAATAATGATAATAATTATTATCCTAATAGTCTCAACCTTCTTTATTAAAACATATTACATGTCCAACATTTTTACCGATACTGCCATCATCTAGAATAATCTTAATTTTAGTGTCACAGCCTTCACTTATATTAGCCTTGAATAATTAAAATTTGCAGGCTATTATGCCCAATCCAATTTATTTCAGTTTAAACAAACCTTTGTATTTCATAATAAAATGTGATAATTTTTTGTATTTTACTATCAATAACTTATCACAACACTATTATCATATTATGTTGTGATAATTTGTTGATACATTTCTTTTAATCAAGAAGTTTGAGACTACTAGAATAATTACTAATAGAAATTCAATTTTACTTCGGAAGATGAACTGTTTGATAGAACGGATATGATACATACTTTCTTATATTCTCAGGCAATGATAATCAGAGAGAACATTTTCATCATATTTACAGAGACATAAATTAAATAAGGAGCATGGTAGCTCAGTGAGTAAGGCGCTTTGTTTCCACCTTCCCGGCCAGTTTTTAAATCCGACTTATCAGATAATCGTTTATTCAGTTAGTTGAGTCAACCCTTTGCGTTCGGGAGCCTGCTCACTGTTACTCTATACAGTGAGTACCCTTAATTGGAGAGAAACTGTTGGTTGATCTTGAAAAAAATGTCTCATTGCACAATGGTTGTTCACTTCGGGTTGAGTGTTACAAGTATTTTTATTTTTAATTAAATAAAAACAACAATAAATCGAAACCAAAAAAAAGGAACATACAATTACACTGAAAGTAAACATCTTAATAATTTCCATTTCTATTAACAAAGTTTACATTTAGTCTGGAAAACCTCTAACTAAGCTTGTCTCTTCACTTTTCAATGAAGATGCAAGACTCTGGAAGATCCTGATGCTATTCTTTTAACCGCGTCACTGGTTGTAACAAAGAACTAAAAAACATTACACTACTCCTTCTTACCATATATTTTATAATTACGTATTTCAAAGTAATTAATTTAATCTATATTAAGTAAGATATCGCAAAGAATATTTATATTTAATTTTTAAATTCCAATAAATCCCACCAAATCACATTTACCCTTCCTCGTAAACCTTCGTCTTGCCCCACAGTATCTTTTAATAATACCCCACTCATTCCTGTTGAACAGATCCGTTACTTAGGACTAAATCTGTACAAACGACTAACATGGAATCCTCATACAAGACTGAAAAGACAGGAAACTGCTCGTCGATTCCGACTATTACCACATTTACTAGACAAACGGTCCAAACTTCCAATCCATTTCAAAAGACTAATCTACATGACTATTATAAGGCCTATTTGGATATACGGAGTTGAGCAATGGGGCTCCACTAAACCATCTAATTCCTCTCGAATCCAATCCTTACAGTCCAAAATCTTTCGTAAAATCCTTAAAGCTCCTTACTTTGTCACAAATCAAATCATCCATCAGGACCTCAATGTCCCCTATGTCCCAGATACCATTCCTTCCATAATAAACTTCTCAACCACCCAAATCTACTTGTTTCTAACCTGGCTTCTCCTTCATTACCTAATAATCCTCCTAGGCGTCTGAAAAGAAGATGGCCTCGAGATCTTCTTCTCTAGAAATGTTATTGGAGTTCTATCAATAGGTAGATTCTCCACATGTTTTTATCATGTCATAATATCACTTACAGCAAATTTACTTGATGTTTATATATGTATACAGTTGTAAATATCAATAAATAATTAATAAAAAAAAAATATATATATATTTAATTTTACAACTAACGCAGTTAGGTGATTTGTATAAATGGGTGCACCAGATATATATACTTTTAATCTTGCAATAAAGCATACTACCGTAATCTGAGACGTGATTATAAGGACGAAATGTACACAAAGCTTTTTCGAAAAGAGAAAAAAAGAATCTAGACATTAAATTTAAAAATCTCAGACTATGAACTTTTTTGTTATACCGACGAAAAAAATTCCAAACTTTGCTTTGAAGTTGATTGCTCTTCTTCTTTTTTTCCCGTCAGGCTTTAACAAATATTTACACGGAGTAAATAATTTGGTAAAGTGTTTGCTGAGTGGGTATGACGTGTAAGATTGGTCGTCCATTTTCTTGATGAAGTACACCCTGAGTTGACTGATGCATTCACCTGCCTTTTATGCCAGTCGGAGAATAACCCTCTCTCCTTAGTTCAATTTTCATCACTGTCTGGTCTCTTATCCTTCATTATATTTTAGTTTTAATTTATTAAACCATATTATAGTATTAGATTGTTTTAATTAATATTCATTGAATTAAGAAAAATAAATTTGTTAGTTGGTTGGTTACTATATGACACTAAGGACCTTATTCATAAGGGCAAGTTATATATTTATTGCATTAATTTAATCATTATTTTAAAGAAAAAAATCAGTAAAAGAAAAAAGTTTGCCTAGTAAATAAGTCAATAAATCTTTTTCATTATTTCTAATTGATAGGTATCTAATTACAAATATTTCAAGGTGGGAGAAGAAAGTTTGTTAGTTTTATTTTTTCAAAAAATATATTAGTCGTTTCAGAATTAATTCTACGTCATTGCTGGGTTCGAAACGTGTCAGGAGCAGTTCTGCTAATGTAAAGTATTTTTACCCGATTTTCGGTAATTTTTCGCCCAAGCTGGTATCAGGGATCAGGGATTGGCGGGGATCTGGGATTTCGGGTAAAAGGACTTCAACTAAATCTTTTAATTAATTCTTTGATACTTTTTCTATTACTAATAAGTTATTATTTTTCCTTAAAAATTTGGAATTTCGCAACATAGGCAACTTTTGTGACCCATGGCTTACTGTGGAAACCAGGATAGATTTTTTTGAGGCCTGGGATGAATATAATTTTTGAACCTTTAGAAGAACATAGAAGAACGAATAACATATTTTATATTTGTTAAATTGTGTTTTATTTGTTTAATAAATATATAAATTAAACTAAAATGAATTCAAAGAGAAAATTTTACTTACAACTATTCAATAATTTTCGTTGACTAATATTTTTAATAAAAGTTCTTTTACAACTATCATCTGTAAATTTTGAAACTCAAATTATTCAGTAACTTATAATTTTAAATTTTATTGAAAACAGATAAAAACAGTTTTGGATCCTCCTGGTACAGGTATATCAGGTGGGTATATGTGACGTCATACTCAGGTAGGAACTTGATTGAGGAGCCTTGGAGGAAGGATTATAATGAAGAGGGTTAGATTGTAAACCAAGTGATTAATAATTCTATTAATTTTCAACAATTTTTGGTATAAACCTTAAATATCCAAAAAAATAAAGTTTAATGTTTTAACATATATGTATATATAGTTAATCGTAAAAATTGATATATAAGAAGATGGTCAGGGTTCCGGTCAAAAGACCGCAACCCTAACCATCTTCTTATATATTAATGTTTTAACTTTTTTTTTTATAAAAAACTTCCCTCGTTATATTAGAAATAATGATTTAAATCAAACTGTATATTTTGATGTTTTCCTTAATAGAAATTAATTTTTAATTAACCATTCCAAGAGAACGCTAATAAAAAAATTACCGAGTTAATTATATTTTATATTCACTCCTTACTTATTTTTTAATGTATTATTTCATTTACAAAATACAAATACAAATAAAAAAATTAGTTCTACTAACCTACTATCCAACTATAGCCTTTTATTTTTTTAATTTTATTTATTTATTGATATTTTCAACTGTATAAAAAAATACAACAAGTAAATTTGATCATAATGACATAATGATATGATATAGGATGTAGAGAAACTACCCAGTAGTAGAACTCTAAAACCAGTTTACAATATAAGGTCAGGAGGCCATCTTCGAGCCTTTTATTAACTGAAAAAAAAAACCTTACATTTTAAAACAATGAATTTATTTGGGGATTTATAATATTAATATTGAAATGAGTCTGGACAGGACAGAGAAATAATCACGAATTTCTCGGGAAGAACTTAGGTTTTCATTATAGATATACCAAATTATTTTAAATGACATTTTCAACAAGTTCTATTTTCTTCAAACTTGAAATTAAATAAAAAGTTTTACAAATAATTACATTAATGTGCGAAATCTCTATCAAGTTAATCGTAAATCTGGATAAACGACTGACATGGAATCCTCATACAAGACTAAAAAGACAGGAAACTGCTCGTCGATTGCGACTATTACAACATTTACTAGACAAACGATCCAAACTTCCAATACATTACAAAAGACTGATCTACTTGACTATTATAAGGCCTATTTGGACATACGGAGTTGAGCTATGAGGCTCCACTAAACCATCTAATTCCTCTCGAATCCAATCCTTGTCACAAATCAAGTCATCCATCAGGACCTCAATGTCCCCTATGTTGCCGATTTGGCCAGAACCAGATACCAATCCTTCCATAATAAACTTCCCAACCACCCAAACCAACTCGTTTCTAACCTGGCTTCTCCTTCACTACCTAATAATCCTCCTAGACGTCTGAAAAGAAGATGGCCTCAAGATCTTCTTCTTTAGAAATGTTTTTTGGAGTTCTATCATTGGGTAGATTCTCCACATGTTTTTATCATGTCATAATATCACTTATAGCAAATTTATTTGATGTGTATATATGTATACAGTTGTAAATTTCAATAAATAAATTATTTAAAAAAAAAAAGATAGTTCAACGTAAAGTTGTCTACAAGAGGCGTGGCTTAATTTCTACTCTTTAGCGTCATTTTTGATTAAAAGGATAGAAAGGTTATGGAACAGCCCTGCTGAATGTCCAGTTTCCTAAGGTACTAAGATACTCTTTAATAATTATTTTAGACTTTCCTCTTTGGGGTACAATGGACATTCCTAAAATTGAAGGTTAATTGGTTAATTGTACAGTTTACTTTTTTTTTTTTTGCATCTTGAATCTTTCAAGCTAGGTTAAGAACGCTTCTCTGGGGTTGTTGTAACCTAAGTTCTATCAAAGCTGTTACTCTCTTCTCAGCCTTAGCTTAAACAACTCTTATCCAAGATTTCTTTTCTTGAACGCTTTATTCTTCCAAAGAATTTGCCAATTCTTTATCATGTTTCACTTCTTCTTATTCTAAGATAAGGCACCTATACATAGTGTATTTTTTCCTCTCAACTCACTATTTCAACAATTTCTCGAAATCCTGGAATTCGTTCATGGTTTTAATGTATGTTATCTTTGTACATGTAACAAAATTGTTTGGTAAAATAAGGGTCATTTTATAATAATGTAGCTCTTAATACATGCAATAAACTTTTATTATATCTAATAATCTCTTATATTATGTTGTCATCGGTTGTTATAATCTGTCATATATTTTACACCACAAAATCATGATTTAAGAAGCCAGTATATCTTAGTTAGCAGGGACTGGTTTTCCTGGTTCTATTCCCAGTTATCAAAGCCTTAATTTAACACGTTGTAATGACTTTGATAGATGTATATATTTCTCTGGGGATTTGTCGGTTTATGTTCAAAATATTTCAATATCTAGGGACAATAGGTAATTCTGATATACGGGTATGTACCTAGAATTTTCTCAATGGGAATTTAAAAAAAAAATCATAAAATAGTAAAGAACTAATATCCAAAATAATGACATCAAGGAATTTTAACCATTCAATATTAACTGGACAGGTTTCATGTGACAAACCCCAGGTAGCAATTAAACCTTAATGCCTGTGGACTTTGAACTGGAGTTCAATTGGAGTGGAACACACTATAATTCCGATATAAGCCACTCACTGTTTTTCATTGTCTGTCATAGTGTTCAATTTGTAGATTCAATTTATTTATTTATTTTTTCAGTTTTTAGGCACTACTTGCATATCTTATATCATACATATCTTCTTACCTATATGATATTATATTTCATCTGTCACTGTTTTCAATCTACTACCATCTAATTCCACGATTATCAATCAATTAAAATTTTTTTACTATTCAATTATCAGTTATCAATTCTTTATCATTTATGATCAATATTTTGTATAATTCTAAATTTGTTTGTGTACTATTCCTTTTCAATTGTATGTTTCTCTAAATCTTGTTGATATTTCTTTTGTTCTATAGCCCTGATGAAGACCTGAAACTCAGGTCGAAACGTCGGCATAATATAAATAAATATGGTTTTGTTTATTTATGTTGTTCTTTGCTTACCGCACTCCCCAACAAACTTCTCCAATCATTAATCTTCGGTCAACTATCTCCACCTCATTTTAAATTGGATACTTCGTTTTCTTTTTTCTAATTTGGGAGATTTTTGTACTTAATTGTTTTCATAGTAATTGTTTTAACTTAAATACATCTTTATAATAACTGTCAGTTTTTCAAATTTATAGTAATTTTAACATTATAGTAACAAGTAATTTTAAAAACATTAGGGGTTTATGAAACACTACCTCCCTAGAAATGTTCTAAATTCTCTGTCTAATGGTTAAACTATAACATGTTCACAAACTAAAAAATATATTAAACCTATTTAAAAAAACTCAATTTATTAAAATTTTAATAAAAAATATTCTATAAATCTTAAAAAGAGAAACAATTTGTTCGAAACAAAATAAAAATATTTCAAACTATATTATTTTACGTATGAAAAATAATATGTTGGATATAATAAAAACATAGAGAGTTTAGCATAGCATTAAAATTTATTTTAATT
>NW_027105408.1:367330-396263 GCF_000696795.3 Halyomorpha halys | reverse complement strand
ATTTGAATTCAAATCTCCCGCCATGTGTGACGTCATCAAAATGCTGGCTTCTGATTGGCTGCTCAAATCGCTGTCCCAGCTCCCCCATACTCTCACTACTTGGGGTTTATTTACTTTTTAAAACATAATGCTTACAAGTGAACAATACTGCATTAGTTGGAACGGACTGAATTCGACTCGGATCTCTGATTCCAACTCGCTAGAAAAACCTATTCTTCTTTATCGCATTACATTGTTACTGAGGAATAACTTCACGGAACGCGTTTACTGACTTTGCTTATAGTTCTTCAATAGCCTGTTTGTAGCATAGTTTTTTTTTTTGTACTAGGAGATTCAGCCCCACGTATAACAGTAAGGGAATTGCCACACCTATGAACTCCACCTGCTTCTTTTGGGATTTCAATGCAGCATCTGTACCACACCTCTGTATTCTTTTAGAGGTAGAGCTTTCAATAATATTCAGGACGTGTGGTTCCTTCGGAATTATTTTTTTTTTTTTTAATAATATTAACAAAGCATTATTTACAGCTATTATTTTTTGTCATGATTATGGATGCTCATCCTTAAGATCAAACAATATTAAGTTACTATTTTATATATAATTGACTGAGCGTATGTGTGGGAAAAGGAGCTGGTCCTGGTTGCAGTAAAGGAAAACAGTTAAGAAATGGTATCAAATTTATAAACTATTAATGGATTAGTAATCCTGCAGCCTATATATTGTATTAATACTACTAATTGGCTATTACGAAATAGTTAAAAATATTTTAATATATAAAATATTAAAAAAGTAATAAAAAAATGAAATAAATACATGAACAATAAATATTAGTTTTACAAAATATTCCCTTTTATTAATGTATCGTTTAATAGAGGATATGCTCTTGGCAATTTATTTTATTGTATTAATGGATCTTCGGTAGATTTTATTTTACTAAAATTTATAGCACACTGTGTTGAAAACAGTTGTAGTGAGGGAAGTTGCAAATCTTGGAGTATGATGGTTATTTTTGTGCAGTGGGAAGAATTTTTAATTATTCTCATTAATAAATTTTGAATTTTTTTCTAGTTTTCTGTAATCGGTTAAATATGTTGAACCCAAACATTACATAAGTGAACTAAGTTAAAATTTTATTCAGAATTAATTTATTTTGGGGGCTTAATTAGAGTTTTTTATTAATTTGTGGGAAATTTTTTTTTTCTTCATTTGCCTTCCTATTGGTATCTATGATAAATTTGAAGGATCCGTTGAAAGTTAAACCGATGTGACAAACATTTGAGACGTCTATTTTAGTATTTTAAATTAATTATCAATTGCGGTATTTTAGGCATAATATACTTGTTTAATTGTTGGATTAACTGATGTGTAATATAATCAACTTCATGATGAATTAATCTGAATTTGGAAAGATTTGATAGAGTCAGTACATATTTATTTCTTTTTTGTAACTATATCCCTCTCAGAATGTTTTTTCCTCTCCCTATTACTATTGAAGATATTTTCATGTTTTATGCCACTCTTCTAAAAGCGTCCTACAGGTGAAATACAACCGTAATAAGAATTTTTTATATAGGCCCTACATATGGCAGATGAGAGGACTCCTTTACACCGCGGATTATGTATACTGTCACAATTCCTTTCCCACTCAAGAGAGCGTTTGGGTCCGTCAGCGGTATTGTCCATTATTCTTTCCAGATCCTACTTAGGGTGGTTGTCCCGTCAGCTGCAGAGAGGGACATGAATCAGAGGACAACAAGGCCCACTAAGTTGTGGAGATGTTTTAGGCTGGGAGTATCCCTTGTCCAGCGCGGAGCCAGTATCCCCAGAACGAGGGCAGGCAGAAAGAGGGACGATCCCCAGAGAGATGGTACTGGCACGACCCCATGGTTTTATTGTCATGGTAATTACCGGAGCCGGAGTGAATTGATAATTAATTATTGGCGAACAAGAGGTAATAAATAAGGGGGTCGATTAGCATAGCCCATGGATGACCATTGTTGTGAGCTCAGCTCAGCCGCGCCAGTCGGGCTCCGCGCTATCCCCACCATTCTTCTCTCTCTTTGTCTCACACACACACAAACACACGTTCTGTGATCCAATCCCTTGCTCTCTCTCTCGCTCTTTTCGTCTCTTGTTACGTTTCTAATTCGTTCCCAACTAACCCTTGCCATTATTTCTTTTACTTCTTACATTTGTGTTAGAATATCTACATGTATTTTATTTTTCTCTTGTCTTTTTTTTTTTTATTTGTTTTAATTAAAGACTATATTTTGGAAAAATTTTAGAAGCAATTTGTTTATTTATTTCTTTTTTTTTTATTGAAAAAAAAAACAAAAACATTCAAGTGCAATAGATTATAATGTTGTACACCGTTATATATGGATCCATTGATTCTATAAATACATATTAAATAAAAAAGTAATTATAATAATAAAATCATATAAAATAAAATGCAAACTAATTATAAAAATTAAATATTTTTACAATCATCACGAAATTCACAGACAAATTAAATAATTGAATATTAAGGAAAATAAAATAAAAGTTAAGAAAGTAAAATAAACCGTTTTGAAATGGTTTATACCTATATTAAAAACAAAAATTTTGACTTGGGAACTTTAAATCAAGTTTTGCACCCTCTTATGTATGGCAAAGCTGGACTCCAGGAGATCCCAATGCTTTTCTCTAGCCGCGTCACTGGTATTGAAAGCCAGTGGATAATAATTGAGGTGACTAGCCACAACCGCTCAAGACTTAGAAGAAGATGACCATTTCAAGAATTCCAACAGAATATTTATAAATAGTTTCGGCACCACTACCATTTCGATCTTCGAGAATGATTGAACATATTTCGCTAGAGAGGTAGGATGATAAGTGTACTCTTGGCACTTTCAAAGTGATCATGTATTTATTTATTGTAGTTGAATGAAGGTTTGAGAATGTGCATGTAACCAGCGTTAGACTAGCAGGATCGTGATGTTATTTGTTGGGGCTTGATTTTAATATTTTATAGAGCATTGACTATCGTTCGGAAGCACTTAATACTGAAAGGAATGTTCACCTATAATGTTCAAAAATTTAGTTCCTAAAAATAATATCGAGACTATGTTATGCGGTATTACATCCCTTTCATCTATTCAAAAGTTCGACAATGGCCCTCATCTCATCGAATGATATGTTCGTACTTATAGTAAGTCAAATTATATAGTATGTCAAAAAAAAAACAATCATTCCATTGATTGATAAGTGAGACACGAGTAGACTCATTGATAATTAAATTTCTATATATATATATATTAAACAGGTATTAAAAATCAGGACGAAATCGTTATAGCAATTGAACATTAGATGGTGTTATTTGGATGCCATATAAAGAATTCAAAGCTAAGAAAAATAATAAAGGAAGTTTATGGATAGAAAAAATAAGTAACATTCGATGATAAAAAGTTGAAGTGAGAGCTCGAAACGTCCATTGTAATAAACATTGTACCAAGTGAAGAAGGGTTAGATTTTTTCAATTAGTATAGTGAAATAATTCCATTAGTATAGTCATTATATTTTTGTCAATAGGTTTTAAATACTTTAATATAATTATTTTTAATTCATTATTGTTATTTTGTTCCTTTTTTTTTTTTTCAGGTGAGTAATGTTTGCTTTGCTGTCATAAGATTTCAAGTCGGTAAGTAGAATAATTTGGTGGATAATATCTGGTTCAGCTTGATGATTGGTTGGAAGCTATATATTTAGATTTTTTTCTGCATATTTTACTCTCAATAAATTTACTATCGGTTCAGGTGGTAATGTAAGTCTAGCTACCTCAGAATTGACAATGTAGGTGATCTTTAGTAGACAATTGACTTTCATCTGTGTTTTATAGGTTTATGAAAGGATATTGTGCTATATTAACGCCTTAATACTTAGTTGACCCACCACCTTAAATAAAGATATTCCCTATCTCTCCTTGGACTCTTGGCCCTTTCAAACTAGTCTTATATATTATTTTTTTAATTTTTTATTTTGTGGAGAATTGATTAGTGAGATATATTGAACCTGTTATCTGGCTTCATAGCCTAACCTTTTAATTCTTGTCGAAATACTAAATGTATACGCTTTTAATATTTATTATAATCATAGAAATTCTGTCGTTTCTTTAATTTTTTTATTTGAATTTATTCTGTCCATCCATTTGGTTTATGGCTCTCCACGTTGTTTTTTTCTTTCCACTTTGTTTTTTTCTCCATAGATTGCACAATTAGTCAGTAAAATTGTAAGTTAACCTAGAAGTAATAGTAAACTAATTTATTTCGATAGATTCTAATGTAAAGCTACCCAGAAGCAAAAAGTCAACTCATTAAAAGTTTCCGCTTTTGTTATTTTGTTTTTGTACACTCTCGTCAAAATTATGAATTTTGTAGAAGGCTGTATTTTTTTAACATGTTATGCTCATTTTCTGTTAGAAAGTAATTCAAATGTTTACATATATAATAACACAGGAACAGCAAATGTCCTTGAAACGTAGTTATTGTACTCGTACTATTACAAGTGACAACACTGGAGGTTTATTTTATTCCATTAAAAATAGATATTTTCGCTAATTATTTATACTATGTTCAATATCATGAAGGATTAATAAGAAGTAAACCTTTCTTTAAAGTAGAGTAAATTTGCTTTTATGTAAATCCTAATATGACTCATTACATTCTGTACTTTCCGAGATACAGTTATCCAAACACCAATGTATTTTTTATATTACAAAGAACCACGATTTGCGAATATGTTTTGACAAATAACATAAAAAATCATAATCAGCCTAGAGTTCTTAATATAGTATTTAACTATCTTGAAATTGAGCCTAATTAAACCCTTAACATTCAATATTTTCCCAGTTGTAGTTTTTTGACTACCAATATTTTTTTCCAAATAAGTTTATTATTAATCCATCATCACATAATCTTCTTAAATCTAAATAAGTCTAGGCATTTTTATTACTACAGTGTAGCTTATAAATATTTGTATACGATTTTCGCATTTGGCATCATACATTGGAAATGAGTCATATCTTGAGAACAGTTCGATAGCTCAGGAACTATATGACATAGAGAAGTCTATTAAAGCTAGTTAAGAAAACTTTAAAGTAGTTATTTAAATTAAATAAATTTTATCACATTTGAGTAAAAAAAAAAAAATCTGTATATCTTTATTAGTCGTTTCGGCCAATTCGGCCATCCTCAACAACATTTTTGAAACTTAGGTCGATACGTCGGCATGAATAAATAACTTTTTTGTTTATTTATGTTCTTTTTGCTGATCGTAACCCCCCCCCCCCCGAACCATCTTCTCTAATTATTAATCTTTTTTTTCATTAATTTTTACTGCTTTCTATTTTCTCATCTGTTGATATCATGTTTTACTCTAAAAAGGCGGAGCTAAAAGGAGGGTATTGTGTTATAATCCGGTCAATAGTAGGTTTATAACCATTTTTTGAGCTAACAGCTTAACCAAATTTAAATTATTTAATGTAAAATTCTAAAAATTATTAAATCAATTGAATCTGTCCATCTGTAACTTTGGAACCACTTTTTGGAGCGAATTGCGCAAACGATTTGCAAGTATATTCCTCTGCACTCATAAACCTTAAAGGATGTATTAATATATTTTAAGAAGAACATCGAATTCCGTTTGTGCATTTAAGTCACTCGACTTCTGTACTAAGTTTCATTATTTATAGTCTACTTCACTAACAACTCACCAATACTACCTCACAATGTTTAAGGAGATATGAAGTAGTAACATTCAATCTTTTTGGAAGGGATGGGTTTATATTTCAGCCAGATTTTTTTTTTAATATTGTTTTTTATGGTTTTGTGGAAATATCATAAACCTCTGCGTTTTAGATCTGTTTTAGTTTGAGAAAAAAATCACTCATGTAATTATGGTAGTGTGTCTGTGTTTATGGGTGTGAACATAATGACTTGAAAACAAGACAAGCCTTGTTGGTGTGGTTTGTGGTTTGTGGCATTTAAACCAAAATTAAAAGGCAATTAGATATCAATTTCAGCCGAACCGCGGAGGCTGAAGTAGTACTTAAGCTGAACACCTATTTAAATTTTTTTTTTTTATATCAGAAAGTTAATGGATATAAACGATTCAATTTTGTAGAACCCTGTAATATGATAATCGAGAGAAAAATGAATTATCTGGGCAGATACATAGTATGTAATACGTAATTAATGCTAATGCGCGAACTAGAAATTTAAAATTCAAGGATATGATTGTCGAAAGTTCATTGGATGTAAAATAAAATTTATTACGTTGTTTTATTAGTCCTGCCCTACATTCTAAAATAAACTGAAAAATGTGAATTATGCTTTACCAATTTTTTTTTTAGGAATGTGGCAATCAAACAACATCGATTTGGTAATCCTTTTTCCTTTCAACAAAACTGAGCCACAGATGTTGACAACTATTCTTGCTTCAATATAAAAATTGGTCTATTCAATGTGAAGAAAACATTTAGTGCAATTTCTTTTGATATTTGTATTGTACTTCTATTTTGATTATATCATTCATGCAGCTCAAAGACAAAAGAATGTAGACAATTCTTTAAGCATTTATAAAACAATTCTTCAGTACAAAGATATTCTGTATTTTTTGTTCTACTAAATCTCCCTGTTTTACTTTATAAGTACCTATGTATTAATTTAATTTATTGTGAAGCTATGGGATTTATTCATCATTTGAAAGTGCATTTTAATCGCATTTTACTCTATTAATATAATCATTACGATGGTTATTTAGTATATAATTTAGTTGGAGAAATAGTCTTTTTTTTTTTTTTTTAAATCCTATAAGCATTTGTCACAAAATCCTTTAGTGCAAAGATTTTTTATAGTTTTTGTTCTTTCAATTCTTAAAGTTTTACTGGAAAATATTTATGTCTGTTGTTAAAGCCACCTCAAATTGACCATGTCTTTCTGACGGAAAGCTTTAAAAAAAAAATCACGAGGACTGGGATTATAAACATTTATTTTTCTAAGTAAGCAATTGAAACATAAAATCAAATCAAAATAAAATCTTTAGCAATAAAATAAAGAACACAATTTAAAATTAAACTGTCCTTCAAGAAAATATAAAATGAAATAAAAGAACAAACAAAATTTACCAAATCAATAAATATAAAATAAATTACTGCTGGACGAACTCCGATGGGTCCAATTGATCATACCTCGGTGGGCCCACGTCCATATGGCGCTCTAATAACTATTCACTCAGAAAGGTTCTGGTGACGATGTGTGGCCAACTACACAAGGGAGACAGGACAACTGACCTCAAATTTTTGTTGTTGCTAGGCAAAATAATCCTTACTGGCCGTTATTACAGCATATACATCACAACACAAGTATAAATAAATCTCCTCCTTGTAAAACAAAAACAAATTAATTATGAAATATGGGGCTAACAATATTAATTTAATTTGCTGTGAAACTGGAAGAAATTCATTATATCATTTGATTTGTTATCTAATATTATTATTATTGTTTTATAATTTGATTTTACTATAGTAATTTAACCATTCTGATGATTATATTGTTTTAAAATTATTTGAGGGTGGGGGAAGATCAAAATTTATGTGGTAAAATAAGTATTCTTAATGATGGATTATTATTTATAGGACTATAATTTTTCTTAAATAGCTGCAGTCAGAATGATATTTATGTACATGACGAAAGGGCCTTCGAAAAGTGCCTTGATGATAAATAGATAAAAATATTATTGGGATTAGAAAGATTTTTCAGAGGTCCTCGGACATTAATCGTTAGAAATTCTTCTCCGAGCGGGTGGAACCTAATTGCTTTGAGCCGGTGACAGGGCATGGCCAGTTGCCAGTCAGGACTCGAAATAAATAGCCAAGCCAGGGAGGCAGCGCTCATGGTATTATGGTAAATCTTCAGGACCCTATTGTGAATTATTAGAGCTTAATATTGGCAATCATTTATTTCAAATAAATTACTTTTTTATTTTGTTTGCTTTATGTGTCATTGGTTTCTTTTGTTAAAGCCTGTTGTAGGTTCCTAATTTTTATTTTAACATCTTTCTCTCTGTTTTGAATATGTTAAAATATTACTTGGGGTTTATTCGGCGAGAGATTCCTAGAGGAATATATTCGTAAATAAGTTGTGAAGTATTACAATATGATTCCAAAATTCCAAAAAAACTAAATAAAAACCTGTACGTTTTTCAAATGCTAATTAATAACTAACTTGTTATTGTTTTACTAATTTAGGAATCACCAGGACTGAGAAAGATAAGATTTAACTAAATATAGATTTAAGACAGTAATCGATAGTCTCCTTGTAAATACATAAGAATACATTATTTAGTCACCGTCGGAGCAAATTGACATATCTCAATTTTCTCATGTCTCGAAGAGTGTAAAACGACTTTTAAACTTTCACAAAGATTTTTACTTTTATTATTTAAATTAATTTGAATTTCGTCAAACTAGTATTATCTAAATACTAATTTGGTGAAATTTTTCAATAAAATGGTATGCGTTGCTCAACTTAAAATAAGCAAAGAACTGTTATTCTAGTCAAATGTTAATCAACTTAACTTAATTTAATCCTAGTAAGTGGATTTTATATGGAAATAAAGAAATAATCAAAGAACCAGAAAGAAAAACATTTCAAATATTAAAAAATAACGTGGAGTTGTTTAATCGGAACCCTTGACAAAATTGAAATAGTGATTGTGAATCATTCCAAAATTAATCAATCAAATTAATTTTAAAATGTTTAACAAAATGTATTTGTTTCTTTTAACTATGTTTTTACAATATCCATGGAGTTGAAAACAGGTATTGATCAAGTTTTTAGATGCTTAATTTATTTTCTTGGGGGGGGAGGGATTTTATATAGGTTTGTATTAAATCCTTGTTTTTTAGACAAAGGGTTTAAATAAAAACCATGTTAAAAAATATAAAAGTGTAAAATATTTTCTGTCCTGTTTATATTGGTCTCTACTGAATGATAAATAAAAAAAATTAGGTGAATGTTTATATTTTAAAAATAAAAATACAGGAAACTGCGCGCAGATTCCGACTATTACAGCACTTACTAGACAAACGGTCTAAACTTCCAACTCATTACAAAAGACTGATCTACATGACAATAATAAGGCCCATCTGGACATACGGAGTTGAGTTTTGGGGCTCCACTAAACCTTCAAATTCCTCTCGTATCCAATCTTTACAATCCAAAATCCTTCGTAAAATCCTCAATGCTCCTTATTTTGTTACTAATAAAACCATCCATAAAGACCTAAATGTTCCTTATGTAACCGATCTAGCCCGAACCCGATATTATTCCTTCCATAATAAACTCCCTAACCACCCAAACCCACTAGTTTCTAACCTTGCTTTCTCTTCCATTCCTGGCAATCCTCCGAGGCGCCTGAAAAGAAGATGGCCTCGTGACCTTATATTGTAAACTGTTTTTAGAGTTCTACTACTGGGTAGTTTCTCTACATCCTGTATCATATCATTATGTCATTATGATCAAATTTACTTGTTGTATTTTTTATATATGTTGTAAATATCAATAAATAAATAAAAAATAAAAATGTTAAAGATACTACTAAAACAAAGGATAGGTGCTTTTTCTTCTGATTTATAGCTTACTACTTTCCTTAAACGTTTTATGCTTAATAGATCTATCCTTTTTCTTTAAATTGGCGATTTCTTTGACTAGGCAGTCTTTAATATCTCAGAAGGGACGCGCTTAAAAATTCCAAAATTTTCAATAAACATTTACTTATCTTTTCTGAAGTATTTTAGGTTTAACATCTTAGTTTTATCAACTTTTCTTACAATTTTAGCTGTGACGTAATGTCAGAAAATAATTTTTGTAATATTTGAAGTGGTCTTAGTTCTAAGAATTAAATGAAACATAAATATTTGAAATACAATAGATTTATTTAAGTACAAGATAAAATACAGATTAATGATTATATTGAGTACTTACGTAGTTGAAGTATCTATGAATTATTTAGCCTATTTTGGTTCATAAGCAATGAAAACTACTATGAGGTGTATTGCATAATTAGGTACAAAGAGAATAATTGAACCTATTGTAGAAATCTTGAAGGTTGTAAATTTTCCGAGATGAATACTGAGTTAAATTGATACCGAACAACAGCTAATCAGTGCAGGAAATGAGCATTAAAAGCGAGTAAGCCACTGAAAGGCGAAGTAATAAAATCTTGTGTTATGGTGAGCGAGGCTGAAGGGTCATAAACGAACAGAGCGAACTTAACTTGAAGTCGGCCATAGAACGATAGAATTAAATTTCGTGGGTATTATCCCAGTTGTGGAGATAACGTCGGCAGGAGAAACCCAACCAATGTAGTAGGCTGTGTATTTCGATGTTTTATAATATTTAAAACGGAGCCTTAGCTTTTTTAAAAAAAAAAATTAATTAAAACATTAACGAAGTAGCACTTCTAAGTCTACTTGGTTCATTTTTTCCAATTTCAACAACTTATAACTATGTAAGAAATATTTATTTTCTGAAAATATTACATTTTTACAGCGCGTCCCTTATGAAATTTATAAATATAAAAATATTAAAAAAAAAAATAAAATAAAATAAATCACAATGTTCGAAAACCCATTTGAAAAACTTTTTTTTTTTTGTTCAATTTTTAGTTTTATTCGATAATGCTGCCCAAATACACTGGGCTGCTAAAAAACAGCATGGTTATCAATTCACGATTGGATACACAAAAACTGCGATATATTATAAACCAAAGTGTAACTATGAGTCCCGAAACCATGGAATTTCTAGAGTTCAATCTAAACCTCTTCTTTTATTATTATTATTATTATTATTATTATTTTAAGACATCAACTACTTCGATTTTTTATTAAACATTATTTTCTTGATACCCGAAATTTTTATTATTCCTTATTGTCTTAAATCCGAATTTTGTCTTCATTGGCGAGTTTAAATGTATAACTATTGAAGAATGGGAATTGCGGTAAAATGTTATGTTAAAGTTTCACGTGATTCAGAATTTCAAATTGATGAGAAGATGATTGGGGGGAGGGGGGTGCGGTCAGAATATAACACAAATAAGTTGAAATATCTTATTTAATATGAAAGAAATATGGTCCGGGTGCGGTCAAAAAAACTCAAATAGTAGAATTATACTATTTTAATGAGCCAACGTTTCGCCCCACGTTGCAGGGCTTCGTCAGGGCTATTTTGACGGCAGTCAAAACAAAAACAGGGCTGACTGCCGTCAAAATAGCCCTGACGAAGCCCTGCAACGTGGGGCGAAACGTTGGCTCATTAAAATAGTATAATTCTACTATTTGAGTTTTTTTGACCGCACCCGGACCATATTCCTTTCATCTTTCCACACGGTCAATCAACATCTTCCAGTATCTTATTTAATAGTGGCAACGTTTCGGCTAGAATTTCTAGGCTTCATCAGGTCTCCTTGTAAGAAATCACCAAGTGCTTCTTAGCTTTGTAATTTTCTACTAGCAGCCCTGATGAAAGCTAGAAATTCTGGCCGAAACGTTGTCATTATTAAATGAGTTATTTCAACTTAATTGTATTATAATCTGACCGCATCCCCCCCCCCATATCTCATCTCCTCCTCTATATTATTCACGGTAAACTATCTTCTGTTCATTAGAAATTAAAAAAGTTTATTTACAGTCTGTCAGTTATCCTGTTAAATTGAATGGAGATCTTCTGGTAATTCATACAAAGATTTGAGGGAATCGTTAAGATGTGTTTTACGGTAAGTCGTGTTCGACTTATTCGAAGGCGCTTCAGAATCAACTCCTCTCTGTACAAACCTCTTTAAAATACAAAACAGGCTGGCTCACCAATTCAAAATGGGCGACCAATAAAAAAAATCTAAAAACCTTATTGATATTTTTTTGATAACGTCATTGAATATGTTGCAAACGTACATAAGAAAAGTAAGTTTATTTGTTTAGGATTGACGCTATTCATTAAAATCCCAGAATAATTGTTATGTATTTATTAAGGCAAAGATGTTGATGTAAATTTTAAATTATTGCGATAGCCACATAAAAGCATTGATTTCCAAAATAAATTTAAATTCATGAGGTAGTATTCGATGGTTACTAATTACTCCTTGACTTGATTTTATTTATTTTTTTAAAATGGGTTGCTTACAAGAGTGTTTCTGAACTGGTTAAGTGGAATTACGTCAGAAGTAAGTTCACTATATCGTCGGTAAAAAGCCTTGTTGGCGTATTTGCATTTGTTGCAGTCTTAGATTTATTTGTATTTTAATATTGTTTTCTAGATTATTAGCAATATCAGAAAGCTCTGACTGTATACGTGAACTCAATAATTAAAATAATAAATTATCATTTAATTTTTTTTCGAAATTAGGATTCAACTTTGACTCATTTACTGGTTGTATTTTTTTATACAGTTGTAAATATCAATAAATAAATAAAATAAAAAAAAAAATAATAAAATAAACTTTGACTTAGCAGCAATCATTATTGAAACGTGCATTTTTAACATAAATTTTCAGGTGTCACTTTGCCATTGATTTGAAATTATAGCTTTTTTTTTTTTTGTTTTTTTACTAGATTTATATGGCTCAGTTTTTTTTTATAAGATTATGTTGAATGTATATTATTTTTTAGATGTGGGTAAGAAGAAGATAAAGATGGTTGGGGGTGATGTGAGAGGTAAATACCTAAGAGTAAAGTGCATTACCACCGGACGTGGTCAGAGCCTGCGGTTAATTTACCCTCGGCGGAGGAGTATGATTTACAGTTAGCATTAGGAGCCTACTAAACGCTCCTATAAGACTTGCCCTTATCTCCAAATGATATATTTCTGATTTTACTCTTTTCTATCCTAATGATTTATACAGTCTTGCTGATTCTTGTCCCTAGATGTTAAAAACTACCTCGTTAAGTGCTGGGACTCCTCTTCCATGCCTAATACAAAATCTTTTTTATTGTCTCACACAGGGATCTTACTTTGGTTCGGTTTATATAAACCGGTTCTTGTAAATGCAAAGTCAAGATGCACGATTGCACCTTGAATGAACTGGATAGATCTGTCAAACTTTACTTGGTTTATGTTTATTGTATATTGCCAGAGATAAACTCTGATACGGACTGTGCATTTCTTGTTTGTGCTTGACGTTATAAAAATAACATGGATTTTATTTTCAAAAGTGATTACTTCAAAGGTATTCAGGCTTAGTTTAACATGTTATAATGTTTTAAATGGAAAAGATGATGTTAAATAATTCCTTCTTTTACCGTGTTAAAACGATATAACATATTACATGATTGAGAGTCTGTTACTAGGTCTGCTAATTGGAGAATGACGTGACGCAGCAGACCATCTGAGCTCGTCACCTTTATTTATTGTCGATTAGTATTGTTTTGTATGTTTTTATAACAAATGAAGCATTGGATTACAAACTACAAGTTACAATTAGAATGATGTAGTGTGTAAATTACTATATTAAATTATGCATCCATTTAGACATGCTGGAATTATAGTTAGACTATGTGTGATCATAGATATTAATTCTTTTTAAAAAAGTGAAAACATTTTGATATTGTTGGTAGGGTCATCTCCTGTAAATCTGAAGAAAATCGGTGTGATTCAGTATGAATGTGCCTAACGGTGAGACTGTACTGTGCACAGTACTCAGCAGTAGCGACATATCGGTGCATTTTCTTTTTTCATGACATGACTGTGGGTGAGTCGAGTATGGCCTATCCGAAGACTAGTTAATATAACATCTTCTCTCCGTAGCAGATTCAAGTTTCTAGTTGGACGTTTCACTGTCTGTAGGACCATTCTTAACTTGTTGTCTCTCATGGTGAACCATTCATCTTGCCATCAAATTTCTTTGATCCAAGAAATAACATCTTTCCATGTTGACTTGACCTTTCTCTATAGCTCCTCACAAGCTAAAAGATCAACAAGACTCCCAGTGGCCAAACTTGCACATAACTTCCACTTTTTACAAGTAAACTACAAAACGTTTTGGAATAAAAAGTTATAAAACAAGTTGCTCAGAAAATCTGCTATGAGCTCTTATGCATTTAACTAATAGCATTTAAATAGGACTGCTCACAATCTAATACTTGTAATATTTAACATGGTTAAACATTTTAGATTTAACATAACATCATGAATACCCTATCATTTTGCAATCAAATCGTCTGCTGTTTTTTGTAGTAGGCATACAATTAGGATAAGGCTGGTCTATGTATGAGTCATTTCAAATTATAAGTTATTTAATATCACAAATCTTTTGAGAGGGAAGCCATTGTTTTGATTTTTTTTTTTTTCGCAATCCGATACATATCCTAATAATTAGCATAGCAATTAAATTAGTTAATTTCTCCATTTCCCTCTCCCCAGGACTGTGAGAAGCTATAAATTATTCATTACAGTTAATTTTATAAAAACTATACCCCACCGTTTTTAAAGTTATCAAATCATATTTCTCTATAGGAGAACCTCCTCCCTAGATTTATTATTATTTATTTCCATCACAAGATGTTTTCTCTCTTCCGTATAGCTTTTTAATCTTACTCCACTAGTAGATAATATTTATTAGGTATTTTAGCTACCTGAATTACCTGGCAACGTGGCAAAAACAGTAGTACCAGAGGAAACCTATAGGTTATATCGGGTATATAAACTTATAGGTTTATACTAGTGGTTCCCAACCAGTAGGTCTCCAGAGCCTCGGGGTTGGGCAACTAAAAGATTTTCAAAAATTTTCCTCGAGTGATCCCACTTTGCCTCTCGCCGGGAACGGGAGTGGGCTACACATTATTAAATTTCCGGTTTAGAGGTCCAGAGAATTGTACGGATGGAGAACAACTGGTTTAAATAATTGGAGATTTAAAGATACCTGATCCTTTAATGGGTTAGGCAGAATACCTTGCCAACATGAATGCTAAGTACGTCACCTAGATTAGCCATTGGTAGTTTCCTTTTATAGTTATATAACCCAAAATTGCTGATGGGTCGTAGAGTAACAGGTTTATCTACTTATATTTCTTTCAGATCTACTTCTACGGACCACTGGTGTTTTAATTCTCTTGATGTGATCACATACAAAATAATCATGGTTTATAATCCTATATAAACATATTTATCATATATTAACATATTTAGTTTCGATTGGACATCCGTTACAGAGTCCCCAATCAAGACCAATTCTTCGTATGGCGATATCCTCATTCCATGTGCCCCATTACTATGTGGTTATTCTTTTTTAAATGGTTGATATAATATGTGTTCTTCATGCACATAGATAACATCTTTTTTATTGTCTTTATGATCCTGAATTGGGAGAACTATGAATAGTTGTTAATGTATTGCTATTTGAGAAATTTGGGCTTTGTTTTGGTATTTTCTAATTATATCCTTATTAATATATTTTATGAAGCATTAATGAACTGGGAACAAAAAAAAAACTTCTTGGCAGGAAGATCCTTTCCTTAGCGCACACCTTCATAACCTCCCCGAGCAGGCTCTAAAAAGACGAGGAGGGGGGGATAGCTATCCCATAAGTTATTAAAAGAGCGGAGAGACAGAAGAAGCGAGAGGGTGCCATTAGATGTGACAGGAAGAAGTAAACACGTCTTATTTCAGACGATCCCCTCTAAATCCGAAAGGGGGCTGCATAACTCACCCACCTCCTTATTTATTGGTTCTTTGATTCATAGTATAACTCTTTTACAGGAGCCCTCGGTCTACTTAATAGCAACATATGTCAACATAAAACACCTCTCTTATATATATGTACTTTCCTGGAATCCCCATTTTTTTCCATAGTATTTTCTTTTTTTTTTCTTCCAGGCCTGTTTCATGCAATAGCACCGTCTTTTAGTGTGATAATTAATAATTTGGTTCACTATTCATTATTTCTCCATAATTTTAAAATATGCTAATACAGTTTTGTATTTAATAAATTACAGTATCAAATTAAGGATGTTAAACTGGTCTCTTATGAAATTTTTAATTAAACTCAAACGTTTATTTTATATTATTTTTTATGTTGATATGGAGATGACGTCTTGACTTTTGGGAAAAATTTAGTTGAATCTATTTTCATTATAGGGCCATCAATCAGGCAATTATATTCGTATCCATCAAGGTTAGTAGCAGTATGCAGTATTGTATGCAGCGGGGAATGTTGGTCAAGGGGAGGTTAACAACATAATACACTCCAATAGAGGGTGGGGTCTCTTGTGACACTACCGTTCCATCTCATCCCTCCAAATAGCTATTGATAGTCCGTCAGTGTAAGTTATATTATTATCATCTCTATGCACCTTGAAAAAAAATATTATAAAATAAAGTAAATTAAAAAAAATATTACATATATTAATCGAATTAGTTATTTTTAAATATCCTGACATATCATCTCTTAGCTGCCTGACTCCGAGAGTTGATCGCACAGCTCTAAATCAGCAAACTCCTTTAAAAAAAATTCGAAATATACTTTGACAAATAGATACTTTATATTTTGTGTTTATCTATTTTTAACTTTCCTATTCCATCAAACGTTAAAGAAAAATGTTTGAAGCTTGTATACTCGTACATAAATAACTCCACGTATTAATAAAGCAACTTATTTAATATTAGCATTAATAAATAAGTTTTTACTTATTTGTGTTCTTCGCTGACCGCACCCCTAACCATCTTCTCCTAACCTAAGTTATTATAACTTACTACACACACACATATATATAAGTTATGGTAAGGCTAAGCGTACTAATAGCTTAAATCCTAACTCCTGGGAGTGGAACTTCATGAACCTTTTTTTGATGTAATACTCAATAGTCTCTTTTTTGTAATTCCTGATGCAATTGGCTGTTTCTTACAATCTAAGGAGCATTTACTGCAATTCTTACGACTTTATTTTGGCAAATAATTCTAATTTACTTTTTTGTACATAACTGAAATCCCTTTGTGATTATGCCATTTATAGCCGTTACTATTTCGAAATTTCCCAGGATACAGATTAGTCTATATTATACAGATGAGTCAGATAAGCGAATTCTAGAGTCTAACTACGAAAGCATAAAAATCACTGTAGTGTCATATTAAGCTATAACAGGACCATAATATTTACGATTTAACAAATTACTTATGTACATACTTATATGCTTTTCCGCACATTATCTTTTTACCCTGATCATAGAGCCACACTGAAAGTCCATGAATCCATTATTTTACTATTGACTTGCAACTAATTGTCGTATTGAAGATGATACAATAGCTAGTTGATGGACTATGAAGGATGTCGGTGTGATATCCTTCGAAAATCGACTTGATATCCTTGTAGTCAAGAAATCGTCATCGAATGTTGCATGAATGAAGCACCGTCCATTACCATCGAAGGTTAGTGATTTTAAGTGAAATCCTATTTTATTTGTTTCTTAATTAAACCATGTATGAGTATTCTACGTCTGATTTTGTTACATTGTTCACCTTCATCCAGTAGTCTGTTCTAGCTAAGTGCTTCTTCGTGCAAATGCGACATATCTCGGTGATCAGATATTTCTTCAGAATATGTATCCTTATTTTTATGTGTACGCCAGTAGAATTATTATTTTCTCAATTTATTGCTTTAATTATATTTAATATCTTTCCCTGCTCTTAAAACGTATCTAGCTTCACAGTAAACACATAAGTACTGTTATAGAAAGCCGTAGACATATATTCTTGCGGGAATGGTTAGCATATCGGATGCAGCTATTAGTGGGTTAGGAATCTAAAGAGAGCGTGTAGGATGAGATAAAAGGGGACTGCTGGGGGGGAGGGGGGAAGAACTGAGCGGATTCCTCAAGATTTATGGGATAATTAGTGACAGGAACCAGCTAGGCAATTAGCCATCGTCTCAAACCATGAGGATAAAAACCTTTTTTTAAATACATTTTTTAATTTTTTTTAATGTCCTTTTCGGTCCCGTTCCAGATCTTTTTTCCTGCCCCTGTAGCAGTAAATAACCGGGACAGGACGGCAACTTATTGTTTCCTCCTCGGAAGTATGCGATTTAACGCGCTATTGGGAATATTTGTTTAGCCACCGCTGGTTATTACAATAATTTATGGTCCTCTGGCTTAAAAAGTATCGTTTAATATTTGAAACTCCTTGAGTAGGTATATTCAGAAACGATGACCTTATTAAGGAATTAATGGTTTTATATATTAACAAAAAAGCATATATTTTTTATTGTTTGTTTCATTGCTTATGATTCATTGAAAAACTGTTTTGTTTTTTCAAAAACTATTTTAATAAAAAAGAAAACATTGGTACATGCTTTCTTAATTAGGTTAACTGGATAAATTTAATAGTGATTACTTTTATTTTAAAAATCTATTTTCTATTTAGTAAGGCACTATTCTACTAATTCCAAAGATCTTGGTTCGAATCCACCTATGGCAGATAATTTTTTTCTGTTACACTGTAGCCGTGACTCAACCCTGTGGGTTCGCATGCTCACAAAGAGGGTTTCCGTGATCAAGGAAAAATCTGGCGGTTGAGCGTGATCTTGAAAAATCACGTTGCATAGTACTCATTAATTATTTTAAGAATAAATATTATTCTATAAGATATAGTAAAAAATTATATTTTTTTTCCTTATCATGAATTCGAAATTCCTAATTTATCAAAACCTAGTGGTAAGTTTCTTCCCAAGTGCTTTTTTGACCTCTATTGCCCCTACTTTTTCCCCTCCTCCTTAATATAATATTTTTTTATTCGACCTTTGTTTTATTATTTATTTACATCCCTAATTTCATATCATTGTTTTAAAGTATAAATTTGTTATAGATATAACATAGAAATGGACAAGGATTTCGGTCTATACACTTCCTGGTTTTACTCACTCTCTCCATCTTTATTTTATAAATGAATTATTTTAAACCATTTAGAAGGTGATTTATTAGAAACCTGGCCTTATTAAATATCTAAAGCATAAAAACAGTCGTTATTAATTTTAGATTCATAGGTATTGCCGTTTCTGAGACACAGTGATCAATATTGCAATGTGTGGAATGTTACAGAGACTTTCAGCCTATGATAATAATTAAGAGTTCACCTCGAATTCAGAATAATAGTCCTATAAAAGCAGCTAGGGAGTGGGGTGGCTCAGTGAGTAACGCACTCAACTATAACTCCATGGACTCGGATTTGAGTCCAGCCGATAATTATTTATTCCGTGAGCCGACCCTTTGGATGCGGGGAGCCTTCCGTGAACCATCCAGCCTCAGAAATTGGTTACCCATAATTGGTGGAAAATATGATGAGCGTGGTCGTGATCAAATTACTTCCTTGTACAATCGTTGTTCAAGAAACAGTACTTCCTTACATAGTACTAAACCGCTGACCATCCTTCGGTTGTAGTGGTACAGATTTTCATTTTAGTTTTGGTTCGATTCACAGCGTCATCGTATATCTTTTTTGACATTATATCAAATATCCTTTTTGTGATTTTTATTAGTCATGATTTTTATCGTTTTGAGTCAGGATTTAAGTGTAGAAAGACATCAATCTTTACAGACGAAGTAGTGTAATACCTTACGATACTGGTGTAGTTGGAAGATATTAGGAAACTGATGGGATTGAACAATGAGATATACGAAGTAAGAAGGCACTTCTGGCGGTTTTAAAGAAGAAGTCACTTCAACTTTGTTATGTAAATTTGTAACGAGTATCTCTAAAAATCTCAAACGTAAACCATATATGGCAATTCTTTAGTTTTTAGGTATAGTTCCATGCTCACAAAATATCCGATTGCAAACAAATAACTGTAGTTAATGTGGAAAAAAATAGCGTCTGGCCAACAGGGAGTGGTAGCGTTTGAGCATTCACGGGATATTTGAATGGCATATGTGTGTGAATATCAAAGAGTGTACTTATTTTTTTTATGTAATTATCGAAACATTGAAAGCTATGTGTATGTAGATTACTACTTAAGGAATATCCGTTGTTTAAAAATATTTCTGATCACCTCCCTTTTCGCACCTAATGTAATGCAAATGGGAAGATGTGAGATAAAGAATGTTGGCAGAATAATATTTGTAAACTAAGGCAGGTATGGAAATGAAACGGTGACTGATATGTAATTATCCACTGTCGTATGTTGCTGGGGCTGAATTAACGGCTCTTGGGTATGTAGAATCCGGCAGCATAAGTAGAAGAAAATGACTCTTTAATGGGCTTATTGAGGCGATCTGTCGTGTAGCTTCACCTGCTCCTACCTCCTCTGCACCTCGCCTATTTTGTTATACACTTAATTAATCATTCTATGTATTTGTCCCTCTACCTCCTAATTTCGGTTGAAATTATTTATAATTAACAGTCGTTTATGTTGTAAAATATCATCTGTTCCCTTTATTAATGTTTCCTTCCTTAATTTATTTTTAGTTTCTTTTTTAGATTTCGTTAATTTTATTCATGTTAACATGATAATTAGCAAATTAGATAATAATTGATGAAACCGTTCTTGTTATCCGCTTCTCCAACTACCGTGTACATATTTTCCCCAATTAGTCGCTTTGTGGGATAGCTACTGTTCCGTTGAGATGAAAAATAAAAACTAGCACTCGTTTCTGCTTCAGACAAAACCTCGTGATAAACTTTAAGTAACAATTTCCTAAGATCAAGTAATAAGTTCTTTATAAACATACTGTAATGAAGTGGAAATTTAACGAGAAAAAAAATTCTGGTGTGGAGGTGCGCGCTTGGCTTCTATTATAGATGTCCCTATTTTGTGATTTTTTGAAAAAAAAAAAAATTAAGAATGGAAAGACAAAATTTATAAACAAAAATTTTTATTTTTCTGTTTCTATAAAAATTGTTATTTTAGGATTTCTTAAGGAGGGAATGACGAATATAAATTTTTCTTTTCCAAGAATACTACAGTTTAACAAAAGATAACGAAGCAATCGCAAAAGATCAGGCAGTCTCGCTTTTTCCCTTTATAATCGGACGTCTCTATTTTTCTTCTTTATTTATTCTTTAATATTTTGTACTTATTCTTTGTGTAAAAATTCGTTATTTAAGCACTGTCAGACTCTTTCTATGAGGATACGACCTAGATGATATTAAAGACCAATGTACTTAGACATACCAAGCTCAACTAAAATCCAGAAAATTGAAAAAAAATATTGATTTTATCAATATAGTTGATACCACATCTCAGACAAATGCCCACCTTAAAGATGTAATTTCGCTTTTGTCCGACTTTTCGTTAAGCTGGACTGATAACACACAACCGTTTTACAAGACTTTGTCACTCATTATTTTTGGAAAACTCGGGTTCTAAATTTTTCACTTTGTCTTACTATGTATTCCATATATAGATAAGTGAAAGTATATGTATACAAACCGATCAAAAATGGTTAACACATCAAATTTAATTCTGTTCTATGCTTTCATAGTTATTTCTAAAATTAATTTAAATTCAATGCTCTATAGTGAACTATGTTTGAATTGACTAGGATATGTTTTAGAATATATGGTTATTTTTTTATATAATTATTTATATGGTTATTATAAATTCTATATGATATGTTCATAATTTGCTTTTAGTGATAATCCTTTTGCAATATTTTGTTGTTAATTTCATTCGAGAAAATATTAAATTATACCTAACTATCAAACTTGTTTCAAAATCAAATAATAACCACCTTTTATAAATAAAATTTTATCTTTATTCAGTAACATATTATGTTATTGATAATATATTAATAACATACTAAAATATTATTTTAACGTATTGCGTTTTAGGATTTGGTTATGAATTTTATTTAAAAGTAATTTTTTTTTTTTGTGAATTGTTTACATGGAAATTAAGTAAAATTTATTTATCATAATCCCACTATCAAACATTTGAATTATAACCATCTTATATAAAATTAGTGGTTCATAAGTTTTAATAATTTTAAATGTTAAAGCTTTAATATTTGAGGCACTAAGTTGTAGATTTTTTGAAATTTATTGTGAATTTTAGTATTCGACTTCAGGACTCATTTAATAGATTTTTAAAGGAATTTTTCGGAAAGTTATATTTTTATTAGATAATGTTTGTATAGTAAGTGACTCATGTTTTAAGGTAAAACATTGTAATTTACAAACTTTTGAAAGTTTTCATTTTTTCATGTTTTACGACTTAACATTAATAGAATTTTAGAATATCCTAATTGAATATTGATTATACATGGTTATTCTACTTCATCTGTTCTGTAATAAAACGATCTCAAGCAGCTGGATCGACCGGCATAATTTAGTATTTAAATTTTCTCTTCTAGTTCACCTGTTTAATGAGTGTTGAAATCTATTAATGCCCCAGTCGGGGTATACATTTGTTTATTCTTGTATACCAGCTGCTGGATTAACCTTTCTGTTTTGATGTTCTCTTATTTAATTGAAATCTAATGTTTAAGGTTGTTTTTTTTGTGTCTGCCTGGGTATTCCATATATAACAAAACTACTAGGAATATATACATACAGTAGATTTGCAAAAATTTAAATGTTTTTATACTGGTTTCTGATCTATTAAAAAAATGTTATTAACGGTTCGTTATGACATTTTTATGAATAGTATTTAATGTAAAATTGAAAGTGCCACTTTTAATATTAGAAAACTATTTTTAGATACTTTTTGGATTTCAGGATGGATGGATATCTTGCTTAATCCAGAACTTAGCTTATCCCACTTTAAAAATTCTATCTATGAGACATTACCTGTCGGTCATTCTGCTGTATTTTAATCATCTACAAATCACTGCCACGGAAATATACTGATACAATTGCACATTCTCATTTCTATATCACCACTGAAAAATGTTTCGTTATTCTGCTGGAATGGAAGATAAATAATTATGCGGGTTTTAGCAAAGGATCTTCCCTCCGATGGCAAAATTAGATAAAATTTTGTGTATTCTAAAACATCTAGTAAATCCATTTTGGGGTCTATTAAGACAATTAAGTCTATTTTACAGATTTTTAGGGTTGCGTCTTTATACTTCTAGAGCAGCGGTATGACCAGAAATGGATTTTTTGAACTTGAAAAATTAAAATCAAGTTAATATTAAGAGAGATCCAAGAAAACCTACTATTGATTATTGTTTATATCCCATAAAATCGATATGGTACAAAAAGTGATGCCGAATTTGATCTATTTTTTATTTTTTGTAACAGTTAGTAATGATTAATAAAAATAATAATGATAATAAAAGCTGTCACAATATAGGACGATAAATTATAGCAGTATAGTTAGTGTTCTAAATTATTTCATGCCACATACACAAACTAAACCAAAGAAAAAATAAGAAAAAAATGAAATGATAACATAATAAAATAGAGACAAAAATAGCTATTAATAAATGATGAATATCAAAAAATATATTAAGTCGATATAATAAAATTTGATGAAATGATAAAAAAATTATTTATACAAAAGATAAATAAGATTAATTCTGAATAAAAATAAATAAATACATTAATCTAATTAAAAATTAAGACATCAAATTAATAAGTAGAAACTTTTCTATAAAATCTTTATAAAGGGAATTATACCATTTTTCCCCAAATATAGTTGAAATGTATGGGTGGCAATAAAGAGGAAAAGATTTTTTTGTTACTATTCACCGGTTGCCAAGAAGATTTTTAAAAGTTTTTTTATGAAACTGTTGAGATTTTCTCCGTTTAAAGGATTTTATATGATTGACGGTATATCGTTACACATTTACAATGGATGAATTTAAACCCATATTACTAGAATATGAAAGCTGAGGCAAGTATAATGACTAAGGCCCCTTCATTAGTTCAGTTATTTCTATACAATCAAACTGAATCATCTTTTGTCGTATTTTTCTCTCGTGATCTTATCTTATAACTTTCCTACCCTCCCTGAACTACATAAATCTCTCCCGCGGTAGTACTGCAGAAGACATGAAGACGCAGTGGGGTGCGGTGAGAACTGCATCAGAATGGAGGATGACGTCCTAGGGAGAAAGAGCGGTCAAAAATCACGTCTAGAGAGGAGTACAAGGCCTATGGGAGTCGTAACTTGACGACATGTTCTATCGTAGCCAGGTAGATTACGATAGTAATGACGTAGATAAGAACAGATGTCCATTGTACATCCGAGCCCTAAACCGGAACCTGTATCTGGACCAGGGACCTTTTTTAGTTGCTCGTTTATTTTCCTCCCACGCGGGCAACTGAAACAGAAATATTATCTCCGCCCATCTCCTTCCCCTCTAAACGTTTGAAGGATCGTGGCTTGTCTTCAATTTGTCTAACCGTTTCTGCTATTTGGTCAGCTCTCAAAATATTTATCATGTAATGTTTATCTTTTGTATTCTCTATCTGCGTTACATTGAAGCTTTATGTATATTCCATTATGCTATACATATATTTACCACGCGTATTTATTCAATGTTCTTCAACTAGGTCATAGATTATTTTTGTTGACAGTTCAGGCCATTGAAATACTTGCTTAGCTCGTATAATACGTATAATAAAGGCAATGTATTCTTTATATATTTTTTTTTGTAACTCTTGCTTTATCTTCCTAATTATGTTTGTTAAAGCCACCTCAAATCGACTATGTCTTTTTGTTGGAAGGCTTTAAAATGAACAAAAAACAAACTGGCTAGGATTAAACATTTATTTGGCCAATTTAAACATTTTATAAACTAAAAACTAACATAAACAAAATATACAAGTAAAAATAAAAAGGCCTTTCAGATAAAAATAAAATAGTTCGATAAATTATGAAAATGACAATAAAACTATGTTACACAAAAAAAAAAAAAAATAAGAAGGAATAGATATATAAAATAAATAATGCACGACGAAAGGTTGCTCCACTCCAATAGGTCAGAGGAAGAGTGCTGCCGAGATGTGTAGGTCTGGCTCATCGATGGTCCAAATATCCAACAGTCGTATTGTATTAGGCGAGCCGACAAAATGAACGCAGACAGGGCTGGTTACACACGTTCTTTGGATTCAGGGGTTGGCCACTAATTACTTAATTAATTGGGACTCATATTAAAATCGAAACACAGAAGTGGTCTGGTTCCGAACTGTTATGACGACGAGTACACTCAAAAAATGTCAAATAAAATAATTTCAACCAAACGCAGACAGGGCTGCTAATGACGCTACCAGGGCCACTAATTAAATTAGTCGGAACTGCCATTAAAAAACTAAGATGGTCGGTCCGTTGCTAAGGTGACGCCTTAGCTACAATCATCAGCCCCTAGCAACTGTCTCTATTGCTCATTATTACAAACAAATATAATTACTTTTTTTTCTTTTCATATAACTAAATCTAAATAAAACAATACAAATAAAAATAGATGTAACTGAAGTAAATACTAATAAAACTCAGATATTATTTACAAGATAATTATTTATGGGCGAAATAAAGTGGATACACTCCAACTGGGGAAACTGTGACGTGATACCTGACTCCAAGGTGCTTCATGGGTTATAAGAAGTACATTATTAAAAAATAATAATTTTAAATTTATTAAAACTGATTTTTTCAGTTGTTAATTCTAATCCTTAATTATTCGCAATCATATAAATTAGTGCCTAACAAATAAAGTATATACATGTAGAGCGGTTTGTATTAATAGCAATTGAAGGCGATAAAACAGTATAAAGGGCCGTTCACATAATAACAGCTATTATAGCAACAGTTTATTAATCGTTTCTGAACTTGACATTAAATCTTCTAAAGTTTTCGGCAACCTTATTACCTTTTTTGTAACCTTAAAGTTTATAGTAATGGTTATTAAACAGTTATTTTTCCAACTGACACAACAGGTTTATTGTAGTGTTATTATCTTTAACCATGAGTACATTAAAGTAAACAAATTTTGTTCTATTTTTATTACATACAAAACCCAGAGCCTTCTGAAAACATTTGCAGCTGGCCCTGCGCTGACTTTACCCTTAGATACATGTTTTCTTTTTTTAATTTTTATAAATAAGTCCCTTTATTACTTTAAGGGTAATATAATAACATAAAAATAATTTTAAAAAAAATAATAAAAGCCGTTTAGATTTACACGTTTGAAAATTTGAAAAAATTAAATGTTCTTTGATGATCCTTGTGATCTGATTTAAAATTGGCAGCGTCTTGGTGGACTGTTATTGTCTCTAGCAGACACAATCTTACCAGTATTATAATCTTTAATTGATGAAAGAGATCTTTTTGTAATGCTATTGAAAGATACAATAATATCATGAATAAATATATAAATAAAATAACTCTGGACTATTTTATAATTGTTACATCCTAAAGTTACATCTTTAATAGGCTATGCAAATATACTTGGGAATAAATTATTTTCATGGTTGTCGTTTTCTGTCTGCATCATAAAGTCATAGAATCCAAAACAGACTGCATATGATTCATTGCGTATCCAATATCCTTTTGACTTGGTAATGAACCTCTTTACATCACATCTCTGCAGTAAGATACAGCAATGGCAGTGCATTAACGGTACTTGCTGTTCGTCCCGACCGATCGTGGAATACCCCCGTGACGCTATGTCAGGAAATATGAGAACAAGGAGCCTGAAAGGCTGAGATCTTTATTCCTTAAGTCCCCTGGCGACGGTAGTTAATCCTACCGGGGAAGAGGGACAACACAAAAAAAACCTTCCTACCCCCTGCACGGCCAATAAATACCCACCTTCACAACTAAATCAAATCATTTTTAATATTTTATATCTACTAACAGATTTTAGGAGGTGTTTTTCTACCTTTTTTACGGTCTGTCCACTGGGGAAATTGATATTTCGAGTCACGCTGGACCAGTCGTAAATAACGTCTCCAATGCATTCCATTTTCTTCCAGCTGCCACAGCTTATGAATATGAACCTTACAAAAGCTTTCTTAATAATATCTATAAACCTTTGGAAAGTGGATGCTTAGCTTATTTACGAAATGAACATTAATTAATATTTCAGACAAATATTAATAACAATAAAATATTCGTACATCATACAAATCAGTGTTACTTGTAAATCAAAACACGAGTTTTAATTAGTTAATACTCAACTACCTTCTGAAAAATATACTTTTATAGCTAGAAATAATTTATGTTAATTATCACATCGATGGAAAATAATGAATATTATCATCACTTAATTAGAAATATATTTTAATTACATGTTAAATATCTATACTATATTTGTTGATCTTCTTGCTTAATTAAAAATTCTATTGTTTGTATTTCATGATATTTACCAAATCTATACCACTTAGATGTGTAGTTATTTGTGAATCAATAAATTCCAATGAAAATATAATTAATATCTTTAATTACATTAAATTTTATTATTTAAAAAAAATAATTATGTTCAAAAATGGCAAACAAATTATGTAATTAATGTTTAAATACTACAGTTAACCATTTAGTAAATAGTACATGTTTTAGTATGTACTTGCCTTTTAAAACGTAAAGTTAAGTGGATACCCAACTAAGAAATTTAAAGACATTCTACATTAAAAAAATACAGTCAAGAATTTTTAAATTTTAATAAATATGTATTTCTTTTTTAAATAATTGTATAACCAATTCCATTTTGTTTGTAGTTCCTAAATAATTGAATATTTTTAATTTATTCTTTATAAAAGTTGTATAATTTTGGATTTTATTTGGAGCAGCACTGTTTGTTCTATCCGTAGTTATTTTTGCGTAAACAACTTATAATTTCATCAAATCGCATGTGTTAAACATATTACTATCTGGTGAGCCAGCCAAAGGACATTGCTCTGCTTAAAACATTTAGTTCATCCCCAATAAATCTGTGTAGTTTGTGTGTCTTGGAACGGACAAATGTAAAACTTGTATGATGCCAACTGCCCTTGTTAATGCCGGCGAGAGATTGTGCTTATTCAAAGTGGATGTCAACTTTTTGTTTTTTATTCTTAACATTTCCTCGACATTTCATTATTTTTAGCCAGGTCCCCCCTTTAATAACAGCTATTCGGGACAGAATGATGACTGGTCCCTCTACACCATATTTCAGTGTGTCCATCCCATAATGCTGAAAATAACTTTGATTTTCTGTCCCAACGGTCAGATATCTTTATAAATTTACGATATGGATCGTAAAGAGTATTGATATACTGAATGATTAGAATACGAAATGATTGTGACTTATATAAACATTTTTAATCTTGTATATGTATACCTATATACTCATATAAATGTGCTCCGTTATTAAAACCGCATATTATTTTATCATTTTTTTAAATTAAATTAGTTATAGGTAAATTTGATTGCTACATTTCCTATAAATGCCGAAAGGTGTTCAGATCTTGGAATAAAATTCTTCGAAATTTTCAACTCTTAATTTATTTAATTTTCAACTAGATTAATCCTTATAATGATTCATGTGAGAAAAGAATCTTAAAGGTATGCAAGTTGTCGAGAACAATAAAGATAAAACAGATTATTTTTCTTCCATAGAATCACTACAAATTGATTTAAATAAATAAAATATTGTCCTCAATTTCGCTCTACGAAATTCGATCAGATCCCAAAGGAATTGAGGGAATTGAAAACAGGAACAAAGAACTAAAGAAATAAATAAAATCTGGGATGTGTTAACTTCGAAACTAAAATTTAATACAAGCAATAAAAGCTTAGTAAACCTTGTCAAAACAAAGAGCCAATAATTTCGAAATCCACGAGAAGAAAATGAAAATTTACATAAGGTACTGAAATCCGAGGCAAAATATAGAAGTTTCATATGTTAAAGATGGCAAAGTTTATTGTGAACACAAATAAGGAAATTTTGGTATAAATTTTGGTTATATGTTTTAGAACGAACACAGGATATAT
>NW_027105408.1:325417-367180 GCF_000696795.3 Halyomorpha halys | reverse complement strand
CAAAGATTTATAGTTGTTAATTATTAATATATAATAATTATTGACTATTGTTAATAGTTATTAATGATTGTATGCAGTTTGCCATAGTGCTATAATAAATACATGGTACATATTAAGGTGCAAATAACTTTAGTGTGAGACAGTGAGGTAATTTGAATTTCCTTTTTTATACATATTTTTTATGATTCAGGCGTCTTAGGGCTTTAGAAAATAAAATATTGCGAAAAATGTTAGAACGGAAAAAGGATGAATTAACGGGTGAATTTAGAAGACTACACAACGCTGAATTAAGGGACCTACACCCGGTAAATATAATTCAAGTTGTAGCATTGTGGCTTATAAGATGGGCATGTAAGGTTGTGGGTCTTAGTAACGAGCGGACCCCTAAAATGTCAATAAACACTGAACCAACAAGTAAACGTCCGAGGGGTAGACTGAAACGTAGATAGGAGGATTGCGTTAAAACTGATTAGTGGGTTTGGAGGGGCATCATTGGAAGAGCGTATGCAGAGAGGGTTTGGTGGTATCGGCATCGAACCTTCGGACCTGTTAGTCCTTCATGATTATTATTAGTATATATATTTTTAGTTTTAAAGAATTGGTTTAAGTTTAAAATAATGAATAAATTAACAATTAATACACTTGGTTAAAAAAATAAAATATAAAAATAACAACTTTTGTTAAATTCAGGTTTGAAGTTTCCTTCATGTTTGTTACCTTTATAGTATTGTCTCTCCTTTCTTTTGTATTGTCAGAAATGGGATTCGGAGAGAAAAAGTTTTGTCAGTATATCTACTCATTAATCTCGTAAGCTGTGAGATAACACATTTTGGTGTATCGAGAATACTTGTTTACTATCCTTATGTTTTGAATGACTACTAATTTTCTGTAGTTAGAGTTACATGTATAGCTAGCTCCATAGAGGGGCTCAATAATTAATTATTTAGCATACGCCAGTAATAAAAAACTGCATAGGATTAATTTGTATTTTTATGATAATTTAGAGCATCTAACCTGTTGACCACTATATCTATGCTATATCTATTATAAAGATGCATAAATGACTGTTTCATCAGCATACTACAGATGACTTCATTCATTTTATAATATGTTTAAAATATATATATAAATCAAATTTTCGTTTATTTCTAAATCAATAACAAATAGACGCTAAATTAAACAATGTCAAAAATGAAATTACATAAAATTAAGATATTAAATTTAATAAGTTTAACTCAATGTTATGTACAAACATTTTATACTCTGTCCTGTATGCATTGAATAATTCATAACGTGAGGTCGGGCGAACCCTCCCTTTAATGAAATATCCTTAATTAGTTTGTACCTGTCTTGTTCGCTTAGCTTCCAAATGATATGAGTAAAATTTGCTATAGTGTGACGGCTGCAATTCCAGTTTTCATCGGTTAATATAAACTCATTTTCTTTTTTAATTAATACCTTGTGCGTCGGTTTTCATTTAGAAATTTATTAATTCGTAGTTTCAGGACTATATCATTTATTAAAAATTTTTAAGGGTACATCAGGAATAAATTTACGTATAAAGTTATATATATATCAATTTGTTTCCTTCACCTTCTGCTATAATGTGAAGGTTTTATGCTTATTTTCAGTTTCATTTTTCTGAAAGTTTTCCATTTAGATACTGTTTTTTTTTTTGTTTTTTTTAGATGTTACATAATAATAATAAAATTATATAATGAAGGATACCACAAGTATTTGTGGTGTCTAATTATGTGTAAAATGACATGGCATTAGCTTGAAATACCATCTTGTTTACTCTGACGTCATCGATATGGTTTATCGAGAAGAATATGAGGGGAAATCGGCATTAACGTTGCTATTTTTTTTTTTAAATAAATGTATTTAAAATCATAATTCAAACCAGAGTTGGGCAGAAATTAGTTATTATTAAAATTATGACTATATTGTATTAGATACACTTTTTAGTTGTTAACGTTTGAATTTCGTGGATGTAATGTTTATTTATTGATATGTATAAACATTCTATTCATTAAAATGTATAGTTTTATTTATAACCAATTGTTTCCCGCCTCTGATTAATACTATCTAATATTTGTTCATATCAATATACCATTTAAATTTAAAAATTCCTTTGTCATGATTTCAACGTTTACTTATGGGTTATTTCCCAGAAAATATAAATTAGATGTACCTACAGTGTTTTCTGAGCCACTTTATAATTTTTCAAGTTTTTTTTTTTATTTTATTTTATACCAGATCAGCTTGGTGGGCCTTACATGGTTGATATAACCGTTATATTATTTTTTTTTTTAAACAGTTGATTATTGGGAGATATAGTCTCGTACAAAAGACACCCCTAACTATATACAATGTTATTATTAAAGGAAAAAAAATAGATGAGAATAATGCTTCTTAATAAAATAGGAAAGTAAAATTAATAACAAAAAATAATGATATTGGTACACTTAAATAAAACAAACAATTGCCCTCTAATAATAAAAAGATACAAATTAATTTGATAAAGGGACGAGAGAAGAAAAAAAAAATGAATAAATAACATGAGTAATAATAATAAGTAAAATAAAAATGGTATGATTATGAATTAATTTTATATTTATTAAAATTTATAATAGACTGTCCAGCAGCAGCCTGAGCTTCAGTCTTCGTGTTGAGGTTGGGTTTCCCAGGTTGTAGGTCACTGCTCCTTTAACTGTCGACAATTGGGAGTGGAACTTCATGAACCGTTTTTTGATGTAATCCCCTATTGACTCCATATGTAATTCGCGATGCAATTGACTATTTCTTATGAACCAAGGAGCATTAACTGCAATTCTTAGGTCTTTATTTTGAAAAGATTATTTTTTTCCTTTTCGTAATGGATGCCGCTCCCCAGACTTCACAGCCGTACATCAGCAGTGGCCTGAGAATTGTTTTAAATATAATAACAGTTGTTTCTGATTTTAGTTTGGAATTTCTGTTTAGGATAGGATATAGCATTGCTAACCTTGCATAGGTTTGAGTTAGTTTGATGTTGATATGGTGATTCCAGGTAAGGCTGTATGTAAGGTGTATCCAAGTGAATTCCCAGGTATCTTATTGTTTCTCTGGCAGGATTCCATTTTACATTTTTACCTTTGAGGATTAGATCCGGTGGGCGTCGAAGAGTAAAAACTTTCGAATTACATTTTTCAATGTTCAAGCTAATCATCCATTTTGTGAAATATTGTTCTAGATCATTAAGGTAACCTTGCAAATTGTTTCTAGCGATTATTTTGTCATCGTGTTGAGAGAACACAGCTGTATCGTCAGCGAACATAGCTATGGAGGTGTGTGTGGACTGGACGATGTCGTGAAGGTAGAAGTTGAACAAAATGGGAGAAAGGACTGAACCTTGTGGAGTGCCGGCATGGATTTGTCTAAGGGTTGAATTGAGGAATGAGCTCAGAATATTGTATAGGTATTTTGGAGTGCTTGCTTTCTTGAGTTTATATATGAGACCTCGATGCCAGACCTTATCGAATACTTGTTGGAAATCTAAGAACGCTACCAGGGTGTCTCTTTTTTTCGATTAATTATTTAGCTAATTATAAATTCCGATACTCTTGCCAGTTGGTGAGAAGTGGAATGAGTGTATTGAAAACCGAATTGAAAATCAGGAATTATTTCGACGCTTTGAAAAAAAGAATTAAGATGGTTTTTTATAACTGATTCCAGTAATTTTCCAAAAATGGATAATAAACTGATAGGTCTATAGCTGCTGATTTGTTTAGTATTCTTACCAGGCTTGTGAATTACTATGAGTTCGGCTTTCTTCCATGTATCCGGAAAGTATCCAGTACGAAGGCAACTGTTAAAAATTGACGTGAAAAAAACGTCAGCTTTCCTAAGTAACATTTTGATTGCTATGACTGGGATCAAATCATGGCCAGGATACTTCAGGTTTTTTGGCGTCACTGGTGATGAATTCATCATTGTCTACTAGGCTTGGAATTTTTTCACGTTTATTCAATAGACAATATTACGTATGCCTGATATTTAGAATACGCCCATTCATCCAGATCATTTTTAGTTTCGTAATTTTTCAAGTTGAAAAAATTGTTTTAATGTTATATCTGACTATATTATCCAGTTTCCAAACTCGACGAACTCTACTTTACTCTAAATGAGGTTTTCGTTGCTGGTACACCTCTAGAGATTCAGTCTTTGGAGTTTAAAATATTTAAAGTAAATGTCCTCCGAAACCATCATATACATGTACGTTTGTTTTTCCACGCTTATTTTGTTACCTAGTTCCCGATCTTTCTTGAATTTTTGTAGTGGTAGCTTTTTATTTATTTATTTTTCAGGCCTTTTGTTTTCGTTGAAACTATCGAAAATGGTGGGAGGTCATTTCGTTCTAATGGATTATTAGGATTCAGCGCGGAATTACATCATCATAAGTCGACTCTTCTTCGTCTCAGATTTCGTGTGATAAACTTTTTTTTTTAATCTGGTACAGTGCATGGAATAGTTTCAAGTTGTATGCTATCTTATGTGTTGGCTTTAGTGTGAACGGTTCTAATTTTCACCATTCTCTCCGTCCATTCTTGATTCAGTGAAGATCCTGGGAATGGATCTGAAAACTGGCTTTTATTTAATATTAAATATTTTAAGAGATGAGCTTTAACTGTATTTTTGCACTAAGTTTATAAATAATACAATTAAAGTTTTTTAGTTTCTAATTCACTTTGTTCATTTATGTTTTTATCATTTAAGTGTTTGTATCTTTTTTTTTTTTTGGCTCTGATGAAGCCCTACAATGTAGGGCTAAACGTTGGCTAATATAAATAGTTGAATCACTATTTAATTATTTTTTTGACGATTTTCAATTTTATATCTGAAACTATCAGTCAAAAAAAAAATTAAAACTTGTAATTTTCCTAAAAGAGAGAGCTTTTAATTGTATTTATCACAAAGTTAGTGGAAATGTACTTAGCAACTCTTCATAGCGAGCCACTGA
Source organism: Halyomorpha halys (assembly GCF_000696795.3). NCBI lineage: Eukaryota > Metazoa > Arthropoda > Insecta > Hemiptera > Pentatomidae > Halyomorpha > Halyomorpha halys. Next base: position 362,178 of record NW_027105408.1, on the reverse strand, counting down.
TTCGATGTATTGGCAGTTTGAGATTCTACATTGATTGACTTGTAATAGTTTTTAATTAGTTAGATATAAAAGGTGTTATTTTGAACTGGAAATATTAAAATTTCTTGAAAGTGTATAATGTTTGTGATGTACGTTATATTTTTTAATCTTTCTTCGATTTAATCGATCCTGTGGCCCGGTCAGTATCCTCGACTAGTGGCCAAGCCTTGGTAATATTACACCTAAAATCTAAAAAAGCCCGAGTAAATTAATAAGACAATAAATCGGACAGGAGCGACGTTTCCTGGACAGACAGAACCTCCCGCGGGAGACAGCCCCCGTGACTAAGAGCCCGGGGGCTGTAAATATAGCTCGGGCAACTGAGACGGATGAAGACAGCGATCTGAGGCGTCATTAAATGTGAAATTAGGCGTAGGCAGCTTGACAACTGCATATATATATATCTCTTACTGTCTTCTTTCTTTATTTATCTCTGTGTCTCTTATATTAAATGCATTTCTATAATTGCTTATGTAGTTTTATCAGTTCTCCATGATTGTTGGATCAGCCTACAAAATTTTTGCCGTGTTTCTAGTTAAATTGAAGTCATTATTATACGCACTGTTCTCTCATTGCCTAAATCCCTACTCTTTTTAATGCTTCAATTAATGAATGTAAAGATGTTTCATAAATATTTTATACTTAAGGAAAGAAATTAATTTTTCTAAAGATTGGTTGGATGTCTGTAGTCCCCAAAATGGATCCAATAGTGGATATCTATAGTCTTTTGTACAACTTGGATTCTCCATTAAACATAAAACAATGACTATATAAGTACACTTACACAAGGGAATTGCGAAGTAAGCTTTGAAAATATTTATGAAAAAGTAGAAAAAAAAGTATATTCAAACCACACATTTAGAATTATAGGGGTACGACTCAAAAAGTATTTTTCCATAGGACCTACATGAGATACATGCCGAATTCTACATTGAAGCACCCATAGTATTTCCTCTAAACGTTAATTACTTAATTATTTATTTTATTATTATTTGATTAATCGTTTAATTAAGATTAATTTATGGAAGAGCTTCGGGGTAGTAGTGGCATATGTCAGTATTAGTCGATTATAATATCCTTTAAGATCAAAATTCATTTCTTGGGTTACGCTCAACCCCAGTTTATAAAATCAAGGGTGAGTCTCTTATCGTTAATACACTTTCCTTGAAGATGGACCTCAAAACGTAAAATAAAACTGCAATATCAAAGTAGATGCAGGTAGATTTTACTAACCAGAAAATCAAATATCTGCCGACTATCGTGAGTGATCCCCTATTCAAATTAGGTCATGTATCTTGGGTTGACATTAGGGGTATTCATGATGTTGTGTTAAATGTTATATGTTTTACCATGTTAAATGTTATAATTATAGGATTGTGAGCAGCCCTATTTGAAGTCGTGTTAAACGTTAAATGCATAAGAGTCCCTAGCGGATTTTCTCAGCAACTTGTTGTATAAGCCTTTATGTTTATAACCTTCCTTCCAGACCCTCATGTTATTGTTTACTTCAGTTTTGATTTAAGTAATTAATTAAAACATGCCTAGAGTGAGTGAAATGTGGAATTTGTGTGACAGTTTAGCTTATGAGTGTCTTATTGATCTTCAAACTTGTGAAGAAGAGAATGAAGATGAGCTAATTGACAACTGTATTGAAAGTCACAACAACTAATATGGCGGCGATCTCAACTGGTCTAGTGTGTGACGTCATTCTCGATTTAACTGACCAAGTAACAGACTCTCAGCCATGTTAAATGTTATTTCGTTTTACCACGGCAAAAGAAGGCAATTTTTTTCGATTTAACACGAGTTTTTCCATTTAACACGCTTTAACATAGATCATGAATACCCCTATTGAATGTTCGTTGAAACTTCGTTGGAAAGAGCAATTAAAAAGAAATTTTGCAATTTACCTAATATTTCAAAAAAGTATTGAATCATAGGCAGAAAATCAAAATTTTTAAATACTCCTTTCAACATAGTGCCCCTCATATTTTTTAAAACTTAAAATCGATGTAGTTTTAAGAAGTTTAAAATTCAATTTTAGTTTTCATAATAGGAATATAAAATCATTGAATACAATTAGCTTCCTCATAACTGTTCGATTAAGGTCAAAAGTTTAGGTTTTTAATCAGTGTAGTTTAGTTTTTTATTTATGTCACAAGTATAGAGAACATTCAGGGAAATTAATTTGATTCAAACAGGGTTAGGTAAGCTTTCCATGTATTAAGATTATAAATTAAACAATTAACGTGATCATTTCTGGATACGGGTGTTTTATGCATATTTTTACTGAATTTTTGTGTAAACCAAAAATGACGAGCAAAATAGTCTGGATAAGTTCAAATGGACTCATCTCTCGTTGTTTTTTCTGATGAATTTCATTATGGCGTTAACGAAACTAATATTATACATAAACGTCGTAAACTATTCTTAAATATATAATGATGGGCGATTAAATGAAAAATCCCAAGCTGTGTATCAATTAATTTAGTGCCTATAAGTAGGAGCAATTTAAACTGTTTGTCCGGGTTAGACCCCGTTGAAAATATTAATCAGGCCTCGTTCACAAGTTAAATTACTTGGCTCTTATTTTTTTTCCAAAATTGTCATAAATATTAATGTCTTGTATTCCCTTGAAAATTACCTAAATATATAATGATTTTCAAGTTCGCTTTTATAACTTAAGACCTCTCTTAAAATGGGTCTTTGCTATTCTTTTTTTTTATACTAACAATCATTCTGGTTTTGAAGAATAAGATTTGTTAGCTGTAAACTGTAAACGTTTTGTATTTTAAAAAAAAAGTAATTTATACGTTGTTAGTATACTCAAAACACTGTACTCGATCGTTAAAAGAAAAGCCTTTCAATCTAATTTAATTTTGTAAAAAGACTTAATTTTAAAGGTGATATACATCAGAGGACCCTCCTCGTCGTCGCACGCAATTTTTTTTCCTCTTCCCGGCTGGAAGAACTTTTTAATGATTATTAAAAGGTGATCTCATTACAAGTCTTATTTAGACTGGGTGGTTGCCGTCGAGGCCCCATAGATCAAATCCCTGGTAGTTATTTGGTGCTGCTAGTCTAATTAATTAATAGCCTTACCTTGTATAATTAATTAGCCATCGAGGTGGACCCTGTTCGTATTAATATGTTATCCGAGCATAAAGCCACTATATATTTTAATTTGTACGCGCCTTAGTAATCTCCTTCATCTTCCTCATCTCACTTACTTTAATTTCCATATGGATTGCGATCTTAATCTTGAAAATCATATTTTCTGATATCTTGGTCCACTTCAGGATTTTAGTGGCCGCGTGAGTGAGATTTCATCTTCATATTACAAGATTGTCTTTATATCTTCACAGTTCAAAATGGTTGCCTTGTTTTTTGTCTCCCGTTGACAGATGTTATCGTTTACTTTTAAACATCGCTCGTAGCCACTCGTTTTTAAACTAAATTATAGTTGGTAAAGTATCAACATCAATTGTAGTATTAATTATATTTAGTCAAACAAAAGTAATTTGCCACTATAAAATTTTTTATTGTGACAAATTACTTTCGTTTGGTGACGACTTATTTGGAGTTTGTATGAAGAGTTATTTGGAGTTTGTCAAAACTAACTCGATTACAATGTTTTATTAAAACATTACCAAAAAATATAAATCGTGAGGAAAATTTTAAATATATATATGGGAAGTGGGATAACTCATCGGGTAACGCGAGAAAGGCGCTGTGCTACGAATTCCAAGAATCCAGCTATAGTAGATAATTATTTATTGTTATAGCAGCCATGAGTTAAGCCTGTGGGTTCATCAGCCCTCCTGGGGCACACCCATCCTCTTCAAAGTGGTTACCTTTAATTGAGAAAAATATGGCGTTTGAGTGTGGTCATAAAAAAATCTCTTCCTTGCACAACCGTTGTTCAAGAAAGGTATTTCCTTACAAATTACTGAACCTCCAGTAACCCTTCCTGGGTTATAATGGGACAGATTTTTATCTGTGGTGGCCCAAGCTATTACCACTTTCATAAAATATTACAATTTGTTTTTGCTGCTTTCACATTGTAACGTTTTTATTTATTTTCCTGTAATCGTAATCACTTTAACGATAATTGTGGCGATATTTTTGTATTTCGTTAGCTTTATGGTTCCGCTAAATTTGTTTAGCCCAACACGCTTGCTGATTGTAATTAAGTGTAAGAAATATTAAGGGTAAACGTTACTTGATAATTGAGTAGTTGTAGAAATAATTTATGTTTAAATACGGTTAATGAAGGGGTTTTACGTACGTATGTGTGTAGAGAATTCCAGATCGTGGTAGGATGGACTATATAGGATTTGTTAAAGGAAAACGTTTTGTAGGAAGGCATATACAAGTTTATAGGTTGGGATCTGGAATTCTGGAGTGATCAGAGAAACACAGGATAAAAAAAATTGCGGTTTTTCAGTTTTAAATTTTCTGAAGAGATATGCCCTAAGTATTTCTGGCGGAAAAGATGGTGAAGCCACTTTAATGGTTACTCACTGGGTATTTTTTCTTAAGTATTATATCCTATAAGAAATCATAGCGGTCTAAAAGTACAACTTGTCATAATTTGTTTGGATTACATTTTCCTTGAAATCAAAAATTGATAACTTTTGTAGATCATATTAAATAATAATAATATGAGACGTTGATTGGAAAAGTGATGTAAGTTAAATCTGAAGTTTTGAGATATTTTAATTTTTAATCTTTTAGTAAATAATAACCGTTTTTTTTACTGCACTAGTACGTTGCCTGGATATGCATTCCAGCATTCGACACACTTCAAAATAATTTTTTATGAAAATAAATTTTCAATTTATGCTCTTATTGTAACAGTTAAAAAACATAATAAACATACCACACAAATGGATGCTTAACTCTTGACTATGATTAATGATTCGAACAAAGCGGAATAAATTTATATTTTTTAAATGGCTATTTGTTTATCATTATAAATTATAGATGAAATTTAGTTAATCGTATATATATATATATAAGTCCTTGGCATGTGTGTGAAATGCAAATAAACAATGTGCACGTATGATCTAAATTTAACAGAGATGAAACCGCTAGTTTAATTTTTAATTATTTCAAAGTTAACTTTCTCTAACTATGATTATAAGCTAATATTGTCTCTATAACAGACTCGTTTGATTTCAAATCTTTTATTTATGGTTACACGGAGATTTTTTATCTTTATATTCTGTTTATTATAGCTATTTTTCGATAACTTAAATTGATTTTCTGTTGTAAGGCAGACGTCAGAAACACATTTAATATTCCTGTGAAAAGCCATTGGTGGCGCCAATATACCTGATTGTTACACAGTTCGTAAATTCCTTTTAATTGCTCTAATAAAATATTCCGGGAGAGTTGTTTTACTACTTGATGGAACTTTTATGCGGTCGTAAACTTAAAGTGCATTTTATGAGTCTTTTGATGTCTAAACTCCTATTTGAAAGGAGCATAAAGTATATAACTTCACATTATAAAATTAGACCTCTAAACAATTATTTATTTATATATTATTCTTTAAATTTTATATCTTCTGCTAACTTGATTTTGATTGGTCATTTTGTTTAGTCACTGAAATGATTGAGACTATTCTAAACCTGTAATTACTTTTAAATATATTTAGCTACAATGATTTATTAACCATAAAAAGTTATAAAAACGTTTTCTCATTATTTTATTCCCTATTCTGTTTTCTCAACCAGCAAATTAATTACTATTCCTTGATCTTACCAGTAAAATAATTACTTCCTAGTTTATTAGAAAACATTAATACATGCACATTCTAGTAATCATAAAATATTTTAGGAAAATAATCTTATTTTGTATGAGTACACATAAGTTGAAAATTCATAAAAATTAATGGACACAAAATGATGAGTTGTGAAAGAGTTTGATCTTAAAAAAAAAATCATAAAATTGCGAGTAAATTACAAAAATGTATCGCCTGTTTAAAAAAAAAAATGCTATATTCGATTTATTTATTATAATTACTTTATTTTAAACATTAAACATTAGTATTTATTTTCTACATAATTGCAATTTTGAGCGAAATAATTTTGAAAACGCCGTGACCAATTTCGTATGCGCATATCATACCAGTTACCACCATATTCTTTAAAAAGTGTTAAATCTCATCTTTCACATCTTCATCGCAGTTGAATCGTCTTCCGTCCAAATTTTCTTTCAAACAGCCAGAAGCGTATTGAGCCAACGCCGTGCTTGTAGCAAAAGATGATTCTAGATTTTTTATAGTAAACTAATATAACACAGCATTTACAAACCATTAATGTAAGCACATTAAGAATTAATACTCTTATACAAATCAATTTCTTCAAGTATATAACGTTATAAATTGAGGCTATTTAAATGATTTTGTCCATCATAAACATTAACTAATTTTTTTTACATTATTGATGTCGAAAAATAATTTTCTTCGCTGCAGTGAGTAATCTCTAAAATCATATAATTACAAAATATAATAAAAAATTTAACATTCAAGACTTATTTAATATCGCATAGTGCAGTATCTGTTTGACAAACATCTAATCTCTAATAACCTACTTATAACTTTAAAAATTATAATATTTTACTGTATAAAAATTTGTTTCTAAAATAATTTTAGTAAGGAAAAATATTAGGTAATGTTATATACATAGAGTATATGAAAATTTGGTTCTAAAAATATTTTTGGGTAGCAAAAATATCAGGTAACGTTATTTATTATTTAGATAAATTTTCTGCTCTAGGAATGATATGTAAAGTATTATTGTTAAGTCTTTGAATGTAGTTGCGTTACATAAAAAAAACAAATATATCACTTGAAAAATTGCTCGTATTTATATGACCGGCTTACAAAAGTTTATAAAAAATAGTTAATCTTGCTTTCGGAATTACTCTGGTGTATTAGACCTAATTTTCAGTTTTGGTTTTAAAGCATGATTTTTGCAGCGCGTTGTGAACTAAGCCATTTTAGTGGAAACTTTCCGCAGTTAATGTGAAGGGGTCATTGTAGAATTGAAGAAAATGCCTTTTCGAAATTGTACTATTGTCTATTGTAATATTGTAGAAAAAGAGTTCTAAATTTTATGTCACTATTTGTAGAAGGGTTTGGAAATGGTTATAGACAAAAACCCTAGGAATATATAAAGTAGAAATACTTTCGCTTTTTATCTACTTCTTTATTTCTCTTTTTTTTTTCTTTTTTTTTTTGAGCGTGGACAATGTTTCTGTCCCATTACAAGGAGGAATTTCCTTAGAGGAAACAATTTTAATTGGAGTTCATTATTTATAAAAGGTAGACTGGAGAGGAGGAGGATGGAATATTGGAGAAGAGAAGAGAACATGGGACGGTGTTTGATGAGAGCCGTGTAGCTGGGGGTAGTTATAAAGAATGTAGCGGGTTGGCCCGAGGGCTTGTAGCAGAGCGGGGAACACAGCCAGTAATTAGGGAAACCAGGGCGAGCTTTTCCGACCCCACAACTTCCAGTCAATATAGTTCCTCTCCCAACTTGCTTCTCATCCTCCCATCCTCTCCGTCCGTTACGTTAAACATTATCCTCCCATATTCTTTGTTCAATATTGGGTAGGGATTATAGGAAACTGGGGCTATACAACCATTTCCTAACCTTGAGATTGCGTAGTTCTTGTTTTATATAGTGTTGATAAAATTGCATATACTTCCAGAATATCATAAATAAAGCAAATCTGCTTATAAGTGACTTCAATGCTTGGAGATGAAGTAGAAGCTCTGTTTTATTGATGGGTCAAAATGCCCTTTTCAGAGATCTAGTCAAGATGATTACCTTACCTCTTCTTTTTTTATTATGTACTATTTCAATGAAAGGATTCACCTCCATCTTAGAACCAAAGGATTGAAGATCAGAAATCGGTGAAAATAAACCACCCCGATTTCTTGAATCTGTAAGAAACGTTATGGAGAACGATATAATTTTTTTTGTGACTTGTGAAAATCACAAAAACAGTCTGAGAAATAATTTAATCAGGAAAATAGGTAATTTTATAGAAAAAAAAACAAAAAAAGTAAAAATAATTATATCCAAAAACTTTTTAATATGGTAAGGATGTATGGGCTGATAAAATTACATAAAGAAAATAAACATTTAAGGCCAATTATAAATGGCATTAATGGGCCTTTATATAATGTATCAAAATTTTTCAAAAATAGCTTCACTAATGTATACAGAGATAAGGAAATTGACATTATAAATGTAATAGAAGCAAAACAGAAACTAAGTGATATTAAAATTGAAGATGATAAGTTATGTCGTTATCTCATTGTTTACAAATATTCTACTCAAATTGATATATAAAATCATCAATGAAAAATGGGAGGAAATCAAAGCAAACCCGAATATAAAAAATAAAAAAATATTCCTAGAAGGAAGACTAAAGGAGACTAAAATGGATAGAAATTAAATTATTTATTTTAACATAATTTTTTTTCTCAAATCATTGGTATAATTAAACAACATTGTATCAAGTAACGTATACATCATATAACCAACATATCAGTAACTCCAAAAAGTCGATTACTATGCTCCTACCATCTGATTCATACCCTCGTGTCTACAGTTTCCTTCTCAAAAGTGTTTACTAATTTCTTGTCAAGAAAACTAACAAAGCTGCTAACTAATCAAAACAAAGAAATAATACGAGATTATCATAATTTGGTGCCTTTGAAAACGAAAATCATTTAATAAACGTCAATAGAATATTTTCTTTGACAAGGTAGTATTTAAACCGAGGAAACTCACTTCCTAATCGACACTATATTACTACTTGATAATTTATTACATGTTTAGTTTATACAATTTTATTACCACCGTTATGTGATAATATAATTGATCTAAAGCTTGAAATTCCTAGATAGTAAATTAAAAATGATGTGAAATGTTACCTCTTATCTTGTGGGAAGAATAGATCTTATAGATTTTCAAAAGTAAATTGCACTTAGTAAAATTCGGCCAACGGTCTTCTATCCTAGAAAAATATTTTTAACTATTTTGAAAATCGAAATTCGGGAAAAATGAATAAAACCCACCTTTTTATTCTTATCCTTAGCCCTAATACATCGTTGTTTTTAAAAAATGTTCTGTAGTCATCAGGTATGTTCTTGGAACTGAATGATCTTAAATCATGTCCTCTAGCTGTGTAGAGGAAAAATTCATGGGGGTTTTCAAGAAATTCAATGAAAACCCCATTGTACATGTGCGTAATACTATTATAGTTATATAGCATTTAGTTGTTATTGTGAGATTGAAGTAACTACTCACGCCTTTAATATGAACCTTTAATTTTTTATTATTTATTTATTTTTTAAATCATCATTTAGCATAAAAAATATGATATAGAAATTCAGTAAACAATGTCATTTTGCCTAGAGGCATCCGTCACTTTTTATCATTCAACTCAGAGTATGCAATGTTCTCCTAGCAGCATTGAGCACGTCTCGTATGAAGTAAATTTAGAATTCTTACTAAAAACAATTCACACCAAATAATTAACTGTCGGTAATTTATAGAAACATAAACAGTACGTTCTGCGATGTTTTTGACAGAATCGATTCTGTGGTAATAATGCTGAACTCAATATGAGGCGCCTTACTTCGATTTTATTTACTTATGGTTTTTTGGAAAAAAAAAAAAAAAAAAACCCCTCATTTAATTTTTCAGTCATCGTAAAATATTTGTTGATTGGTTTAAAGTTATTCCTCAGGTTATTTACATTAATATGGGCAACCGGTCGGATGGTATGTACTTCAGAATTTAAAGTGTAAATGAGAGAATTATGAACGCCTGTTTTACAGTAAACAGTAAATGTAGTAAATATAAAGAATTACTTCCAGGATTTTCTTTTCTTGAATTTTTAAGAGTTTATTTATTAAACCTAAAAAAACAAATAAATATACATAAATAAACACTACTAGAAGAATATAAGGAGACAAGGAAGGATAAACTCAGGAATATAGTAGAGCGTTTGTTAAAAATGATGTGGAAGTAAGAGCAGGTGTCCGAGGCGTTTACACCGCGTCTCAAATTATACTCTCATTTGGATATAGATTATTCTCTCTGCCTTCTCAAATACACCACTCAGACATGGATACCAATTAATCATCACACCTTCTTCCTCTTAGTTGTTTCGTCCTGAAATGCATTAATTACTGTCAGTATTTTGTTGGTGTGCTCTGCTGCGGTAGCATACTAAAGAACATAATCTAATATACCATCTACTAGTCATAAATGCGATATCTGAGTTATATTCTTCCATTGTAAGTCAGTCGCTTGACATCACCTTGTAAAAACTGGTGATGTCCGATTAAAATTAACGTACCTGATATTAAAATCAAATACACGATATTCAAATTCACATAGTTCTATACAAAATTTCCACACAATTTTGAGACACTTAATATATCATATAATATTTAATTAATCAATAAAATGTCAATTTTATCAATCTTACTATAATTTTTTACTATTGTATGACTGATGTAATATCCTAACCCCGTCACGAAGTAAGGTGGAGAAGTATAATATTCTCTCAGAAAGGATATTGGCGAACGTTTAATTTTGTTTAAAGTTCTAGAATGTTTTTAGTGCGTTTTAAATTATTTATGTTTTTTATGCTTACTGCATTACTGCAAGAAAACTGGGTCTTGTAGTTAATGAGATGAAGACGAAGTACTTGAGAGCTGGAGGATGTGGACCAGGAACTGGAATATTTGATGCAGGGTAATTTATGTTAGAGAGGGTGAGCTGTTTCATATACCTTGGAACTAAATCCCTCAGGAGATTAGCAGAAGGATCGCTGCTTAGGCCTGGCAAAACATTTGAGACTTTGGCCTTCACTAAAGCTGATGAAGATCTTCGATGAACTGATGAAGGTCTTCGAGAGGTCTACTCTGAGAAAAGTATTTGGACATGTTAAAGAGTATGTATGGAGAAGGAGGAAGAACGCGGAGCTATCGGCTTTGTATGTATGTTGTCAGGATTATTAAGTCGGGTAGACTCCGACGGGCGGGTCATGTGGCGAGGATGCGCGGCGATGACATTCCAAATAAAGTCCTTTCCAAGCAGAGACGAGTAGGACGGCCGAGTATGAGATGGTCGGATGCTGTATTAACGGATGCCTGGGTCCTTCTGAGAACCGGAAACTGGAGAGTTGCAGCATAAGACAGGACGGCCTGGCGGAAACTACTATAGAAAACCCAGGCTCGGTAACGGGCTGTCACGCCAATTATGATGATGATAAATAAAATTGTTATTTTATTGTTATTTTTATATTTTAAAATATGGGTTTCAACTACTTTATTAATGAAATGTGGCCATCAAGATTCATATTCAATATTATGACCTATGTATATCATTGCTGTTAGATTCTCGTGCGTCATAGTATGTATATTTGTAATTTATATATTTTTATGTAATTAGCCAAACGGTCAAAATGGTTTTAAAACACATTTATGGCTCTAGAACGCGGATTGGCAAAGGTTGAAATGACGTAACGTTTTAGGGATTATTGATGTACGAACCTCTAAACAGGTAATTGAGGCTTAACCGACTGGTTAACATCGAAATTGTAAATCTAAACGTAAATGGGAGAATACATTGTTGCTGGCTCTGCGATTTTGGATTTTGACTGGATTTGGTGGTTTTGATGAATATTATAGGCTTCATCTGCAGGGTAATAAATTTACATATTCCAACAAATTTTTCAGTCTTTTAAAATTTTATTTATGCTTATAGATTCACATGATAAACAATTCAAACGAGGCATTAGTTAGGTTACATCTCCTGTTAAAGATGTTATATTTTCCTCTAGAAGTGAGTGTACCCAGCTTGGAGGATTCAGATGCTGCGGTGGTTGCCATGGGAAGTGGGGGAAGAGGGGATCAAATTGTCGAACATATTAAACTTAAAACGTTAATTGGCCTGGAAGAAAATTGAAATCAGCGGTACCTCAAACAAGAGTATTATAATGGTATTAGTACCCTTCAGGTCGGAGCGTTATTAGGAACAATCTCCGGCTCATTATGTTTATGAAGAGATAAATCTTCTGAGGCGGTAATAGCTCCATTTCCCCCGAGCAGGTTCTCCTATTAATTGCTGATTGCATCAATTTGTCGCAGGCCGAATTCAATCTATCTCGGCGATTAGGATAACCGCCCTATTATAGGCTCCATCTACCTTTAGCTCTTATCCTTCACGGCATCTCTGAAAAATATTTGTTCCGGCATCTCATCCCCGGTGTCTATTGTCAGCCTTCTCCCGCGTCGGTATCCAATAAACGAAATTTATTTTGATATTGTATATTGGGCTTAGTCACATTTTTTAATTATCTTTCTTGTATTATTTGATCATCTGGCTTTTCTAAATCTTGCAAGCAGGATAAAAAAGGTAAAGATTAACTTTTTTTATATAATTAGACTTGAAATATTAGTGTTCTATATTAAAACCTATATTAATGTGTTCTATATTAAAATATAACATGAAATGTTATGTTCTATATTAAAACCTGAGCTTCAGTAATCAGTTTTACAGTATTAGTATTACTTTCTCACTACCGAAGGAATGCTTGTAATGCTTGTTAATTATACAAAAAGTGAAAAAAGAATTTTTTGCCCACAGAATTAAAATATTCCATTCATATTTTGCGTATGTCAAGTAACAAATTTGGTTCCATCTCTGTCCTGTTTGTAGCCTAATCCATAACACCTGCACCAAGACTACCAAAGTGACTAAATCTATTTTTGTAAATTAAAAAAAAAATGTTGGACATTTTTTTATCATTAGATGATAAATATTTAAGTATGGAGAGATGTTATGTAATATAAATAAATTGAAAGAAGACAATGATGTAACGTAATTATTGTAATTATAATAAAGCTCATGAATAATTTCAATATAAATACTAAATAAAAAGTAATATAATTTAAATTGGAGTTCAGCAGATAGTGCAGATGGGACGATAGACCCAAAACGTTGTGATTTAATTAAATTAAGATTTTCTAAATTTAGGATATTTAACAACAAGGAAGTGGAATTTTCATTCCACCTAACTAGATAATATATAAAAATAATATTATACAAATCTTCCAGTCATATTACCTATATTGTAAAATAAATAAAATATAAATGTATGCTTCGAAATATAATTATGTTACAGCGAAATCTCCCTTGGTTCAAATTTAATTAATTCTGAGTTTGTTTGTTTGTTTGTTTTGTTTAAATGTATTTATTTCAATTAGTACATGCCTCAAAAAATAAATAATTAATATAAAAATAAATATTATCTCATGCGTGAGATTTTTTGAATTACACTTTGAGTTTTTTCATGAGAATATGGTATGTCCAATTTAATGTTACCGCAATATTTTTCTTTTTAATACCATTTTTCCTCATCTGGAAAACCAAACTGAGTTTAATGGTTCGTAATTGTTTCTTTCAACTTTACAAATGAAGAAGATGGCCACGAGACCAGCTAATGTAAAATGTCATTAGAGTGCTACCAATGGGTAGTTTCTCTACACCCCTGTAACACTCCTATTTAACTTAGATCGTATTTACTAAATGTATTATAATGTACAGTTGTAAATAGCAATAAATAAATATTAAAAAAAAACAACTTTACAAATGTAAATTCAAGCAAATATATCTCTTCCATTCCTGTATTTTCCGTTTCAAATATTATCCATAGCTTCAATGTTTGTTTTACTACATATTTATGTAAAAATTAACACTAATTTATCTCACTTGCATATTTATTGATGAGAAAGGCAAATTACAATTAAATATATGTTTTTTCTTTTTTAAAACATTTTAACAAAAAAAAAACGAATTCAGTATTTTCAGACTTTTTTAAGTTGAATATCACCATTTTTTAATTTGTTTATATTAAATAAAGCTATGTTTTTTATATTTATAAAAATACTTTACTTTTTTTTATGCCCATCCCTAGACATAACAAATTGAATATTTAGTTATCTAGTTAACGTTTTTGCTAAAAAATTTAATGTTTTTTTTCTTTTGTTTCATGTTTGGCTGGCAGGACCCTACAAATGTAAGTAAAATTTCTAAATTGATTACTTATTTTATAATTAGATTGTAAAATTCATAGTTTTAGTAAGTTCCAAGATTCTAGGAAGAACATCCCAATTGAATAATTAGAAGTAAACTTCGCAATTATGTACCGTTGTTCTGAACAAGTTCTGTTGAACATAATTTATTTCAAAAACTATTTCTTTTAAAAAATTCAATATTAGTTTTAAAAAACGGCTAACTTTTTTTGTAATTTTCATATTTATATCTGTTTGGATATTAACAAAAGCTGCGCTGGAGTTAATTTTGACCTTAAAAAAAAACGAGTCCCTACTTAATGATTTTTTTCTATAATTAAGATAGTTTGTCGATGATAATTGACGAAATGATTGTCGACAAAATTCTTTTTCCTGTTTTTCTCTTATAAAAACAAAAAAAATACACTAAAGGTACCATTAGACTGTTTCATTTGCATGCGTGGCCTAAATCAGATGTAGGAAGAGTTAACTGAGCTGGCCTGAATCGTACCAGACCCGATAAATCGGGTCATATGCAAAAGTGGAAAGATGACTAGTTTCTATTGGCAGAGCTATGAAAATTCCATCATCCAATTTGACCAATGTGTCAGTAACTATTGCAAATGTTTTTCCGCCCTCCTTTACTCTTTACCCGATTTAGCTGGTCTGGTCCGATCGTCTAAAGGCACCTTAAACAAATCAAGTTAAAATTATTAGGTCTTATCTCTCAAAAATTAAACTGGAACGAAATTTCAGGGCTCCAAAAAGTGATTTAGAATGGTCTCAACGGTGAAAGCTGAAGCACTTTCTTTTTAACCTTGGTGTTGATAAAGCCTAGTTGGGTGGATTACAAAACGATTTAATATTGAAAGTGAACAAAAATATATTATGAATTTATTAGAAAAATGCTAGTAATATTTACTCATGCTTTATCATTTAGTAATTGATTTTAAGGAATGTAATTTAATTAAAAATCTACTTAGAAACTTATTTCTAATACTCAAAGTATTGAAATAAAAGAAAAAGTTAAAATAAGACATTTTATGTTGAAATACATTGTAAAATATTTATACAAATTTTTGTTACAAAGCAGTTATTGTTAATTAATAAATTTCTACCTAAATAGGTTTATAATAATAATTATTATTATAAATTATATTTATACATTTATTTTTTAATCCTTTCCTAAAGAATCATTTTAGGTGAAAAAGTTTAGACGAGATTACATATACCAAAAGAACTGTTGAACAGTATTCTATCAAATGTCAAAATATCTACTATCACAAAGTTATTATTTAACCATTATTATGGGACCTGCTCATGTAGATAAACTGAATTTTTATTTGACATGTTGATTTGGAACTGCTATTGAACATGGACAAATTTAAATTTTGGAATAAATTGAATAAGTTTTTGGTGTAAAATTTACCTTTTCATAAAAAACTGTTGCTTAGTTGAAGTGGATACACTGCCTTTTGATCGAGTATATCCTACTAAATCAACTCCTCAACTGTGTGAAAGTTGGTCTTTGAATCAATTGCAGCTCTAATAGCTTTCAGTTTAAAAAACAAGAAACTTTCAGGACAGTGTTAGATTTCTGTTTATTTTTAAATATTAATCAAAGTAATGACATTATTATTTCATTATTGGACTATTTAGTGTATCGATGGTTTTTTAGTTTTTAATAAAATAAAATAACTCAGTTATTAGTGAAATGTGTGGAAACTATATTTATAATTTTGGAGAGACGTATGCTGTCCTCATTAGTCAAATTATCATATCTGTAAAATTGCTCTTTTTTTTTCAAACCTCAGAAGGCTATGACGTCTTTCATCTATTGTACTAACTCATAGGTGAGTTATGAGTAAGTATACAGTTCCTAATTGTTGAATTTTGAAATTCGAGTGATAAAGAGCTTGAGGTTCAAACAATAAAAAAAAAAAGTTTTAAATATATAAAACTGTACGTTTTCAAAATAATCACTATTCACTTTAAGACAATTAAACTAAGGAGAACAGTCTGTGCTACTACTTATGTAAGAAATGTTTCAATTTTATAAAAGTATATATATATTTGTAGTAGATATGATATAATTAATGATTTATTATTAATATACATTGAACAGGTAAAGTAAATTATGCTAGTTTCTAAATGGATCACGATCTTTTTTCCATGTGCGGTCTTCCCGTTGTGCCGTCGTCTGGTTGTTATCTGCACTCGGAATCGCTGTCTTCTGTTCCCACAGGGCGTAAGTATACCTACCTTCTTATACTCTCGTCCTAGTCCTTAGCACAGCCCTCCTTGTTATGTTAGCAATCAGTTCAGAAATTCACTTTAAAACTGAAAAAATAAAAATTTATTATTTCCACACATTGAAGTTTTTTTTCAAATGGTTTCAAAGAGTAACATTTGGACTAGCAAAATGACTCTGAAATAAGAAAATATGGTTTTCCTCATGTGGCTCCGGATGATGGTGGTAAAATTAGGACAAAAAAAATCCTATTACTCTTTTTTTCCGTTTAAGATATTTGAACAATCTGTGTATTTTTAGATAATTGAGATACTTTCATAATGATGAAAATAATGTAGGAGAAATATATATTAAAAAGCAATAAAAATCTTCTAGAAAAAATAAAATAAAATAGTTAAGTTCCATTTTTTCGTAGCCTGGTATAATAGGAGCCATCAAGAATATGATTATTATATCCTAATTTATTCCTAACCTTAGTTATTCTAATGACATGCCCTTTTCCATGTTTTTCGTTCTACTAATCTTTGGGTGGTATTAAGTATTCTGGCCATTATTATAAATGCATAAAACGACTACACAAGTGTTATTCCTTTGTAAATCGAGTAAGTAGGGTATAAATTAGCCTATAAGAGAGGCATTATTCATGGTGATACTTCTTTCTAAGGAGATTCCAGTAATCCCTTAATACTTCCTTTCTACTCTTTTAGTTTGCATAATTACAGGAGGTCCAACTTATCCTCGTCAAATTTTAGCACAGACTCCCATGTTTTACATGGCTTTAGCGACGTGTATGATTGCTAGGTCAATTATAAAATATAAATGGAAACGTTGGACCAGAGGCTGCCTTACACCTGTTCAGCTGAGGTGAGGGTATCTAGATCGTGTTTATAACTGCCCGGCCTTGTCATAGTCCGGTTGTTAGTGCAGTCATTTTGATTATTTTCTTCAGTTGAGATGGTATCAGCCGTTTCACATCAATCGATTTTAACTGTCAAAAACCACTATTTCAAATTTATAATTAATTCTTGATATGTTTGCCAACATCCTGGGCATTTATATCTTTCACGTTTGAGAAATATCAGATAAGGAGCTTTCTACTAAAATGATTTCTAGTACAGTTTATCTAAGATTTTTTTAAGATAATTTTTTAATCCTATTTTTTACTATATGGCCATTTGGGATGTCTGAGAGCAATCCTTAATATAACTCTCAGACAAATGAATATTAGTTAATAAGCGACTGTCAAATGGTTAAAAATTCTCAATAATTTAGTTGGTGATGAGCAAATACACTTCGATTAAGCATTTTGAAAACTAGATTTGCATGTGACTGTGTACCAGAGGACTGGGCATTCTTACAAAATATTATTTTTGGATAAATATACATTTGGACTGGACGAAAAATGGGAAAAAACTAAGAATTCACGAAAATTTCCGTTCATTTCCTTTTTTTTTAAGTTGGGGATCAGTTTGAAAATGTTCCAGTATCAATTTTAACTGATTCCGTTCACTACATTGGCTTCGCTGTGCACAGAAGTATTTCTTGACCCACATCCACATGTTTCTCCTCTCATGGAAAAATCCAAATTTATTGAAAGATTAGTAATATAATTTATTCTTAGATCTTAAAGTATAGGTAGAGTAAGTCAGGGATAGATGGATGACCAGTGGCATTCCTCTCGAACCAGCAACTTCTGAGCCGTTATGATTGTTGCCGTCTGTTCTCTGTAGTGATGTTTTGTAAATATTTTTTTTAAGTTTTAAGAAAAATCGTGTCCATATGTAAATAGAAATATTTTTTAAGCCCAATTTCTATTTTACTTTTAATTATTTATGTAAATTATTGCTGGAATGACTGTTAAGTATGCCTTTTTATACTTCTAACCAAATATAGTGTGGCATTTGTCAGCCATTGGTGGGTACAAAGGGTGCCCATCTATTCTAAATTATAGCATTGATTATCAAGAGGAATTCGGGGATATTATTGATCACATAAAACAAAGTCATATTAAAATGAAAAATAAGATTAAAGAAGAAAAAACAAGAAAGGAAGAAGAAAAAACTAGAAATAAAGACTATTCTTAAAAAAAAAAAAAAAAAAAATAGGCAATTTCCAAAAGGAGAAATTTTGTAATGATAGATCTGATAATTTTAGTTATTTGAATGATACCGAATGGTTTTTGGTTTAGGGCTGGGTCAAAAGAGTATCTTAAAGAAACATTACATTTTATTTCCTTGAATTATCTTTTAAAACTTTATGAACAAAAAACGCTGCATATTACTTTTAATTAAGGCTAAAACCGTATTATTGTATCTATGTTTTTTTTTAATAAGTTTAATGTTTTACTCTATGTATTATGCCGTTGGGTCATAAACTTATTAAACTTTATTTCTTTCTAACAGCATATCCGAGATTGATGGAACACCTTAATGTTTTTTTTTTTAACTTGTATTCTTAACATACATTTCATCCAATCGGGAAATAAATGTGAATTAGCTATGGGTTGGGACAGCTATGAGCACCAAAATGGCTCTTAATTAGACGTAATTAGTTCAAAGAAAAATCTGTCCATCTATTCCGAACTTAACCTACCTATCTAGCAGAAATTTTGAGGAAGCTATGCTGATCTATAATCTCAAAAGTTTGTTAGTGATCCACTATGTTTTTGAAATAAAGTAAAATTTCTGGTTATAGTAAAGTTTTAGAGATAGTATAACACATATGATAAAATAATATTAAATGACATGGAGGAAATGTGGATTCTTGTAATGACTTCTACAAATATAATAGTCAGATAGGCCATTTTTCTAACATTCCTTCCTTGCATTCATTCAATTTTCAAATCAAGTCATAACTAGACTTCCAAACCTTAACTGTCAAATGTTTGGCCAGTTTTTTTTAATCATATTTTAAGTTTCACTATACATGTAAATCATTCAAAACTCTTTTTCATTATTTAAAGGACAACAAGGAAACAGAATAAGTGGAATACACAATAAAACTGAACATTTTATTGCAATTTATATCTTTGTGATAGGTTAATCTTTGTTCTTGGGACTTACTATTGATCGTTCCGATTGAGGTCGAAAAACCTCCCAAATCATATTATTTTATGGAGTTAAACGAGGCATTGTGGGACTTGATCTGAAAAGTTTGGTGTTAGAGCCTGAAAAACTTTATTCTCTTTACCAAACTAAAAATTGACGACATCAATCTTGTATCTGTAACTTATAAGTGTTGATGCAACAATTAAATCAATCGTTTTATATAGTTATTTATTTTTTAAAAACACCCTTAACTGAATATTCATTTTCTATTTCGCCAATCTTTTAAGAATCTTATTCAATTTTCTTTCCTCTTCGCTCTACGTTATGCGATCCCTAAATACATCTTTCCATACAGATCTCAAGTCTAACTTTTGTTAAACTAGGTATGACTAATGTTTCCAGGCATTGTTCATATAATGGACATAATTTAACTATGATATTGATAAAGTTCACTTTACGCTGAGGCGAACACTAATGCCTCCAGCGCGATGTTGTGTTCTGTACCAGCTGCTGTCGCAAGACTACCGCAATTAGTGCTATCTATATCAGAAAAATATGTCTACAGGAAGTAGAGGTTCAGGCTCTTTCAGAAGGAGAAGGCTTTCTTGTGTTTCATGGGTAGTTGTTAAGATATGCAGAGGAAGCCCGTTGTAAAACAATAAACCTTCTAGCGGTTTCACCGCCTTCCTTTTGTCACAATTAATTATTCCAAGCGGGGTTTAACTGTCTTGTCCATCCTGTTTTTAGTGAAATGAAACCCGTCTAAAGTGTTCATACAAAAACTAAAAAAACTTAAAAATAAAGTACCATCGGTTTGGAATATATATATTATTATTATATTATTAAGAACTCTACGGTTTTACAAAATTATATACTTATATATAACTATGATATTTGTGTTACCTTTTTGTAATATTCCGTAAGGATTGTGGACTTTCTTGCATGACTAGATTGACGTACACTTCTTCAGTTTGTTATGATTTTTAAGTTATGCTCTCCTTCACCGTTAGTAAAGTCCATTAAATAACGATTTTTTTATTGTGATTCATGGGCTATAAAGGTATAATGTGTATAAATAAGGTATAAAAGTATAAATACTGCCTGAGAAGTATCTATATCAACTGTTCTCTTTCTGACATTTTTGGATTTCCGCTTAAAATTCATTTAGTTAATTTTGATTCGTTAATTAATTTTATATTGAAAAAAGATAGTTGACCGTAGGAAGTAGATTGTAGGAAGATAGTACGCGTGACGCTCAATAAATGTATCAAAATAGTAAAAATAAAACTATTTATTGTAAACCACCGTTTCGCCCTACTTGACCTGTCTTTCTCAGCGCTCCACTCAAAAAGCCCTGCTAAAGCGGAGTGAAACGTTGTTAACAATAAATAGTTTTCTTTTACTATTTTGATACCTTTATTGACCACCACCCGGACTATCCTCCTACAATATAATTAATTTTAATTTTAAGACATTTTATTAGTTTTATATATTGTACAACACTAATCGAAATTCGGATATATCATCCTTGTTCTGTAAAAGGGACAGCTTAAACAAATTATGATTATATATATATGCCTCCAAGTATGCAAGTAATTTTCCAAATAGGTTGAAGTACAAATATACCCTGCAAATTCTTGGATGCGTCCTATTTTCAGAAACCAACTTCGTGTAAATTTCAAGAGAGGTATGTGTTATGTTCGTATGAAGTTCCTGCCTAAATAGGCAATTTCAAGCACTGTGGTTTTCTATTCACCCATAACCTTTCCATTAAAATAATGTTTATCCTTTTTATCTCCGCTATCTTTTCTGGTAAGTCGGTGGTTTAGACTTAAAAATTGGTTCCCAGACTATTTGAAGCCTCTATGATTTGTTTGTACTTACCACTTAAAAAATATTTCGCACTTTTCTTTAATCATAGAAAATCCGATAACAAATATTTTGTATTTGACGTACTCCATAGGCCAGGGTTACTTTGTGACAGCTCTACTAGATTTGGGACAGTCTGTATTATAACCCAAACTAAAAAAGTAAATCCAGTTTACGGTAGTATCTTCAAAATTCAAGTTCAAAATAAAATCCGAACGTTTTCTGTCAGATGTTCCACTATTCGCGTGATATACCAAAGAAGCGAAATATTGTTTCATCCATTAGTCTACTTGTCCTGATTATGTCTTCTTGTTTCCTCAAATACTCCATATGTATTACGTTGAATCATCTTCTATATTAGCTTTTAATCTCCATAACTTTGTGAGGTATGATGTTTAAAGTTAAATAATTCTGTATTATAACTTATATTTCCTGATTTATCTCTGTTTTTGTTGAGAAGCCTTTTTTTGATCCGAATTTATTCCATCTGTGACTGTAGCATGTTTTGGTTTTATTTTTGTATCCTGACTTGTGTTCCTGGATATTTCAATATTTAGTTAGTATTTCATTGTTCAGATCCTCAAATAATAACACATACTATACTCATGTTTTTCTTACTATTCTTATTTTTTATGATGTATCATCAATGGTGGAATAAATTAGAACATGTAGATCAAAGTAGTGAGAGTATGAGCATCTTTCTAGAAAAACAAAACCTTCAAGAAAACTCTTCGTTTTAATTTAGATGTAAAAACCTAGAGGGAATAAAATAAACGTTGTTTTTATGGATTTAGTTATCGAGACCTTTTTGAGACCCTTTGCCATCTGTGACCCTAGCCTGCTTGCCGATTAATTCTTGTGTTTTCCTTGTTCTTTTTTTGCCTTTGATTATGAAATAAAAAAGTGGTTTGTCTTATCCCGCAATTAATTGAGTTAGGTAGAATAAATTAGCAATATTTTTAGTTAGTTTAAGTTCCTGTTAATTTCCTTAACAGATATATGCTTTTCTTCTGGTTACAAATTTCAATCTCAAAAATGAAAATGTCCAAAGCGCAATAATATTTTCTTGACAAGAAGAATAAATTATTATAAATTCCAGATTGTACAAATAGAAAGTCATTTTCCGAAATGTCTGATTTCGATGACGTAATAATATTCAAATGATATATGCTATTTTAAAGGTTGTTTTGGATTTTTATTACTCATGCGATTACGCTGTTTGAAAATATGGCCTTTATAAACTATAACTTGTTTTGAAATTATTTTTTCATTGATCAATGATCTGTCAAATGTTGCCTTTCAGTAACCATTGCGCTCACATTGGCTTCCTATGGCGGAATGTGTGGGAGTGTTAGTGGGCGATCCCAATTACCCCCCTCTCCTCAATTTGTTAGTTAGCTCCTCTCTCCACTAATGGGAATGCGCCCAATTAACCAGTAGCGGTCCTCCTCGTCGCCATTATCGGTCCCAGGTAATTAATAGCTGACCGGAAACCAGAGGACAGGTGACAGTATGCAGGTGCGCTCTCACTGCCCTCTCCTTCTTATCTCTTCTAGATAGCAACATAATTTTGAACGTCGTAAGAAACACAACATAATATTAATATCTCTTATCGCCGGTTTGGGTGGGAACTTGGTTGTAAAAGTTTGTGTTTCTGAAGTATATTAATTCTAAAACATATTGCAGTACATTATGTCGGTATTAATTATTATCAGTGTTCCAGTGAAACAAGGTATAAGTAGGTTGTAATTTACCGCTTACTGACTTGCATTATCTTTATTATCGGGGTCTTAAAAAATTAATACTTCAGGCTATTTTTTAATAGATGCAATAGTGGATATCGACATTTTGGGCTCAAGGACGATACCGGAGGTTTTGGAAAGTATGGGGTACCCCCAAAAGAAGTGCAGTTCCAGTGTCTGCTTAAAACTATGAACTCTTCTTTAATGTTATTTATTTTATTTCTACGGCGTAGGACCCTGAGCCATGTTTATGTACATAGACTTATTTTGAAGTGGCTCAAATTCAACATAATCATTTCCTTTAAACGTTGAATATTTTTTCGATTCACTTAATTCTGCCGAAATTATTATTGATAATTCTATAGTATACCGGTTCCTTTTACAACAAACTTATCGTAAATGATTACTAGTTTCCAAAAATAATACAACCGAAAAAAAGTGGAGTCAGTGAAGTAACTCATATTAATGAAGATAAGGACTTCTGCGTCATCTTGTTTCTTTTTCGGATACTTTTCAAAATGATCCTTCCTTACTATAAGCCAGTACTCCGTCATGCAGTGTGTTGTTTTGTTATCCTTAGTATTACAAAATATTACTTCCTTCAATAAAAGCTATTTTGGTCTTCTTTAAATTCGCGAAACTTACATACTATCCAACGGTTTCTTAAAGTTGTAATAGTGCTTGCTAATATTACTACATTTTCCGCTTAAAGATTATTATCATTATTTTGGCATTACGATCCTACATGAACCCGAGCATCCACCACAGCAAACCAAAATCCATGTTCAGTATACAGAATTGAAACTATCATCTTTGAAAAATACTTTACTTGTCACTTGCTTACCCTACCTCGAACACTTCATGTACACAGTCTTATTTTCATTAACCTTATTTACCTACTGCTTTTCCGAGTTCATGGAATGTTCCTTTTACTGCTTTTTGGGTTCTAACGGCAATATCATCTGCATTTATTAGATGTTGAGATTGTTTATGGTTCCTTATGTATTAGCTCTAATTGAACGAATAGCTACTTCCAGTGCTATATTAAAAAGGAGAGGAGCCAGAAGATCGTCCTGACTTAAGCCATCCTCCATAGAAAAATCCTGAGACAACGAATTTCCAACCTTAACTCGACAAGTAGCGTAATTTTTGTCTGCCTGGATAGGTTTTTCAGTTTGTCTACCTTTACCTTTGCATTCATAAGTCCTGTTCTGTCCAGACTGGAATTTAAGTCTGCTATTTGTGGACCTCTAACAAGCATATGGCTTGTTTGAGGTTCACAAATAGCAGATGCATGTCTATGTTGAACTCATAACACTTTTCTATAGCCTCAGGAAGAATATCTGTTAGAATATATCAACTGTTGATCTACCGGGCCGGAACACTGACATACTCCTATGATATTATCCCTGAAACCGGTCGCTCTTTTATGTAGGCACACTGCCAGTATTCTATAGGTTGTGCTATGTAGAGCAGTACTCATCACATGCCATCTTGCCTCCTTTCTTGTATAGGACATATGCTGCTCTTATCCAATCTTGGTGCACTTTTTATTTCATCCATATCTTCCTAATCAAATCGTAAATTTCTTACCACAAATCACTGCCACCATATTTTATCATCTCTGGAGTTATCTCGTCAACAACTGGTGACTTAATGGTTCTTTATTGACCTAATTATGTCAATTATTTCTCCCTTCTCTGGAGCTTCTATCTTCTATCTTCTAAGACGATGAGTAAGGTGCTTCTATTTAAGTTATATGAGCTTCCGCTTTTCTTTAACGATTTCATTAAACTTTCATAGCTTTGTAATCAGAATCTTCCCAAATCCAATGTGTTCTATCGGGTGGGGTGGAAGGGATTAGTGTACTGTGTTGGAACCAGTGTTTTTGTTCCCTCAATCAAAATAACAATGTAAAACAATGAAATGGACTCAATGCAGTAGTGACTTATCATCCACCTCTTACTTTAGTGTTGTGCAAACGGTTCGCAATTTCATTCGTTCGGATCGCAATAGAGAAAAATCAACATAACTAAAATCGTTTATTTTCTAAAGTATGTGTTTATCTTATAAAATGTAACTAGTTGTCTTTAAAATCTAGATTTGTATTTCGAATCGAAATAATTTTTGTCTTTTTATAATACAATAAGGTGGAATACATATCTACACTGAATGAACCAGGTGGAGCTGTTTTAACGTTTCACTTTGTTTTAGTTGACTTTCTCAACCCAATGTTAACTTTTACTTATTGGTTACCGTGAAAACAAAGTGGTGGGATTTAATGTATATATTTTTCATTGCTGAACACATTATACCTACCGGTTATGGTTTGATAGCCGCAGGTAAAATATCTATTAATCTAGATGAGATCATGAAGGAACAATTTGTTTGCATTTAAAATGCGCCCCTTCCCGTCGGATAGGGACCACTCCTCCCATATTAATGGTTAGATTCAGTCCATCGGCGTCACTAATTTCACTCAGCTGTTTTGCAATTTAGATGGGACGGTAACGGTTGTAGACACCCCCGAAGCGGACGGTAGCAGAGGGAGTGAATGGATATTAATTCGGGACGCTGATGAGAGGCTATTGAGTGGTGTTAGTGGCCGGCTAGATGCTATCGGGACCCCGGGGCCAAATCTTAATAGAGCTCCTCCTCCCAGGAGCCAGATCCACGATAGCAGCCGGTAGCCATTTTTACACCTACACGTCCCCGGCTATGATTTAAAGTAGGGGGACGGCAGGGAGATAACGTCACGGAACACTTTTTATATCTCCTCTAGCCCGGGCTGAATATGAAACAGTGAGCCACGCCTTAGCCACAAGATATTACACTAAATCATCTCCACCGGCGGCTGTCTTCTCTTAGTCTCAACCATTTTTACCCAAACACAAAAAATATCTACCTTGATCGAGGAGACTATAATGCGTCCGAAGCGCAGTATTATGGAAATATAATATACCATCGTATGTATGAAACACTTTTTGTAAAATATTGGTTCATTTTTAATAATATATTGTTTATAAAACACTATTAAAACAAAGTAGGTACTAACGAACAAATGAATCCAAGATCCTTAATGGGATGTTACGGAATGAGGGTTAGGTTTTTACCTACATTTATTTAAGGAAGGCTGAATTCCTGATGAAGTTAGTACCTAATATTTTCAGAAACAGTACGCAGATAGATAGTTCTTCTTCTTCTTCGATCTTCCCATTTAAATGGCCAACTATGGGAATGACAAAATAAATTCAACGGTACTCCTGAGACATCCAGATAGATAGTTTATAACTTAATAAAGAATGAACCATACCAAAGTCTTAAGATCGGAATCGAAGTAGAAATCAAGCGCAGTTTAAAAGCTAGCACCTAGCTAGACCTTTACTATTTCAACTTCTGAAAGGTCTTGGATTTAGTTCTTGTTCAGGACATACTCATTCTTGACCAGTGGGTTACAGGGAAGAAATTCGGTCAGCATATGGCTGTCACCTTATACATTTCTGGCATATATGGGATGGTTATTCTACAGGTTACTATTCTAGCTCTGAGTAGGAAGGAGTTGGTATTTATCCCGTTGATCTGCCACAAAATAAATTCTAACCCACTCAGGCCAGAGTTGAGCTGGTGCCCCATCTCATCGTCATCTACCAGGAAGCAGTGATGCAATTATGTTTTTAAAAATCACCAATTATTACCACATTCGTCAAATGCCATCTATAAAGTTATTATTTTTTTAAATAATTCAGTATTTCATAATTTTTAGCCAAGTTGTAAAAAAGTTTAGGTACTGCAAATTTTCACTGTCTTACTACATAAAGTAATATCTATTGAGTTTTATCCTTTAATTGTATTTATTTTTTGTGTCATGTTATATTATCATCAAAATGTGTTCTCTTCACGGGTTGAGATAGTCCCATATTTTTTTATTATTTTGTGTAATATACTGGAACAGGTATATTTTTGAGGTCACTACAAAAATAAATAATGAAGATTTTGATGAAACTAAATATTTATTTTTTTGTTTTTACATTAAACATATCATTATTATTATATATATATTATTATTATATATATGAATTTTTAGTTTCTAACTATTACGTCGTATTGAAGAGCAATGTGGCATAACTTTATTTTTCAAACGTGGGGTAATCATAATTTAAACATTTACTCCTCAATGTTCATTATTTTAAGAATCGTTGTACATTGTACATTATTTTGGTTATTTGCTAATCGTTTTCAATAATAAACCTTTGTAATCGAACAAGTAAAGAAAATTAAATGCACTCTCAAAATTTCAGGTTGCATACAGAATCCAAAAAACAAATTAAAAAAAAATCTGTTCGTTTACCGTCTGCAGCTTTTCTCCGAAACCCTGGGTTGATTTTTAAAAATTTATCATCAGTCTCATCGGATGATGATCCTCGGAATTTATTCACATGACCATTAGCCTTCTTGTTTTAAGTGTCAAACAAAGAGAAATTTCCTACGGCCATAAATGGAGATAGAGGAAAAATATAGTGTTCGAAATCATTTTCTGATGGTGTTATAAAATTTAAAAAAAAAAAAACAGAATCTTTTGAAGAATGGACGAATGAACCGATTTAATTAAAACTTACCTTAAGTTTTCTCCTTAGATCTCTTTTTAAAGAGTTCGTATTTAAAATAAATTTCTAAGATAAGGAAGAAAAAAAGTAAAGAAAATTTAAATTCCCAACCAAAAAAAAAATATTATCGAAATCCTTATTACCAAAGACACAGTGCATTTGAACTTATCCCGGTTTATTATTTTAATAAATAATAAATTAAAAAACCTTTGTAATAGACTGAGAAAAAAAAGAACTAATTCCTTCCCCAAAAATTTGAGGTTTTTCGTTTCATAGAACCATTTTTAAAAATAAATTGTAGCTGTTATTTGTAGTGCAGTTACAAAGCAAAACATTATCGAAATCAGATCACCATTACCAATGACTCAGTGCAGAATTTGTTATAGTAAATTATTTTTAATAAAAAACCTTTGTAAAAGACTGAGGAAAAAAAATAAATTGAGCTCTTCCCTTTAGAATTTGAAGTTTCGCGTTTCAAGATACATAGAATCTAGAAACTTTTTTAAAAATAATCTGCAACTGTTATCTATGTTGTTAAAAAACACAAAAACCTTCGAAATAGGACACGAAGGATGACGGTAAACTGATGGGCGCATGCGCCAGGCTGGTAACTTTTGTTGGGTCGACATACTTATTGAATTATTACTTTTGTTAAGTCGACATACTTATTGAATTATTACTTTTATTGGGTCGACATACTTATTGAATTATTACTTTTATTGGGTCGACATACTTATTGAATTATTACATTTTTAATTCTACTGAACCTATATTTGAATCATTCAGTTGAATGATATGAGTAACATACCATTTTTAGTGTTTTCAATATTAGTTCAGTAATCATTTAGCGTTGAATTAATTTATACGTTATATACGTTGCAGTTGAAAATATCATGCTGTACATTCTCCATAATAGTGTGCTGCGTAACGAATAGTATATTGTGTAGTAGGATAGGTGGATGGACCACTCCTCTACTTTATCGAAATCCCGGCTGCGCTATCGATAAAATAGTTTTGAAGTTATTCCTATCCAGTATATATGACCAGTGGTTGTTATAAATTAATCTTGTTAGACTATATATATATATGATTGCTGCAAATAAAGTGGAGTATGTCTGACTTCTGCGTATCTGGCGTTGCTGGTAGCAAACTAATCTAGTATTTGACATGAAATAAAATTATCCTTGGTTGGAATAGACGTTCTGATTATGAGAGGTAGGTGGTAACCTTTAAGCGGGAGAGAGGCACGGAGAAGATGCAAATTGGAGGGGGTTGGAAGGAGGCTATTCATCAGGACTGAGGGGACTATCTGTAGATCTGGATGTAATAAAGAAGGCTACAATGAAGCTACCGCCGCGCTATCTTCTCATCTCGCTCCGGTATATCACCTCCGTCATAACCGAATATCTCTCTTCTTATATCTGTCTTCCGCATCTTCGTCTTCCCTGCATTCCGATGCGAAAATGATTTAGCCCCAGCTTCGTCAAGGGGGTCACTTGACATAATTCCATCATGGGTTGAACGGAGATGAGAGATAAAGAATGGAAAACAAATGTTAAGAAGATGGAGGATAAGAGAACAAGATGTAAGATACATCTCTACCGGTCGGTGTATTACAACTAGGACAATTTATAAAATTCGTCTTAATCTGGAGGCGTAATGCTAAGATAGTATTATTTATGCTTAATCTCCATCCATATCCACTATCTCGATGTAGCTGTCTTATCAATTGAAGTGGATTTCTTTTTTTGTTTTCTGGGTAGAATATATTTATTTATTGTTTTAAAAGGCGCTCAAATTCGCTGAGTTATACGGCTGGAAGTAAATCTATTCTTAACTAAGTCTAGAAAATTGCTAATTACAAAATGTCTGGTTTTCAATTGAATAGAATATTTAAATCTATTTTAAGAAAATCTATTTTAATCTAAGATAGGGTTCCTTAAGAATATCTTATGTGAACAAATTATTAGTTAATCAGAAATAAAAAATAAAAATAACTTAATGTACACACTCTCTACAATGTAAAAAATTATAAAATCTGTAAACAAAAATAAAAATTCGTATTCTCAATTGTACTGAAAAGTACAAAATAAAATAAAAAAATCAATTCACATGTAAAAAAATGATTCACTCCTAATGATATTATACAATTTCTCATGTGCAATTATGTATAAAATCAGTAAAATAGAAATAAATTCTTATTCTAAATTAAAAAAATATTATTTTCTGATAATATTATGCAATGTTAACGTTACATGAACAAATAAAATAGATACTTATTCTAAATCAAAGATAACTGAATTACTAAAGCCAAATAAAATAAAATAGATTCATACAGAAATAGTATTCACTTCTGATCTTAAATAAAATCTTAAATCACAGTGTTATGGCTAGGGACTGTCGGTTTGGGGTGTAAGGTTATGGAAAAGGTGGTATTTAAATGAAAATAGGGAAGAAGCGTGTCGGATATTAGGAGGTAGGAATCTCAGAACACTGCCTTCTAAAAAGGAATTTTATGATGTTTTGTTCAGTGGGGAGGGATTTAGAGGTCAGAATGACGAGATTTCGTTTCCTGGGAGTGGAGAGAGGATTGGAATTGGAGGAAGGGTGGTTGGAACTGATTGCTTGGTATAGGTAGCATTCGAGAAAACATTGCCTGCAGTTGAAGGGGAAAGGGGACTTTACCTCATCGTAGAAGTGGGAAACATGAGGAAGTCTCAATATGCAGTAAAATCGAGGAGCCCCCGGATGCCACACAACCGTAGTTAGTGTGGGGGAAATGAGTGAGGATATAAAGAATGGTCTGGGTTGTGTCAGTTCCCAGGCACTGATCCTATCCAGGTCTCTCTAAATATCGGTATAGGCTACCAATAACTCAGAGAGTGAGAAGTTGTCAGCGTATTGGTGGTGGGAACAGTGGTGGATAGAATTAAGAAAATCTTTGATATAGGAACTGAATAAGGGGAGAGAGATACTAGAACCCAGGGCTACTCCTAAAGGACAGAGTAAGGAAGTTGGATAGGATTGATGAGGAATGGCGACTATTTGGAACAGTTCTATTGGAAAGGGATGATAAGAGCCTTTACAGTTAATTGTTATCATCCATAGCAGTATGTCCTTTTGAAACCCGTAGGCTCCTGATTACTTCCTTAATATTCTCCAACTTTGTTTATCACTGTTTGGTTTACAGGGGTGTCTCTGAGGATCTCGAAGCAAAATTAAAACGGTTAATTAATTGCCTTGTATGATTCATCTTTAAGGTCCTCAGGTACGCCTCTGTCACCTGATTTTATGAAGGATTGAAGTGGCTTTATCCCTCCTTCTGTCATACATATTTTCTTGCTTCCTTCCTTTACCAAGTAATCCAATTCCGTCGTCTATCGTACATCTCTAATATCCTTCAATTTAAATCCTCAGTGCATTTCCACACAAGGCCTTCAGACTTATATGTAACTGCCCATCGAACCGCAGCCTTTGGTAGATCTTTCCTCATCCGTTCCTCATCCCTTCATTAGTAGATGTAATACCCTTCCAACCTTCAAATCCCGTATCTTCGACCACCTTCCGTCTACCCAATTCCGGAAGAATAACAATTGACAGTCTCAAACAAAGTGTATATATTTTCTGTACTTAATGTTTCAGATTTATTCTTGTAAATATGTTTATTAGCAGAAATTGTACCTTTCCGTTTATTATTTTTAGTTTAATAATATTTGATTTATATCATTTTTATTTTCATTATCATTTTTGTTCTATTCTTATTTTATATATTCTGTTAATGATTGTTGTTCATTTTAATCTTTTGAAATTCATTATTTTATTATATTTTATGACGTTTTATAATTTCATTCTTATTTTGTATTTCACTCTAAGGCTCTAAAGCCTAATTCTGACTCCTGTATATTATTCTAAAGGGACCAATCCCAGAATAAATAAAGAATATTATTTTATGTATGCTGGTTGTGATTTTGGCTAGAACAGATTTTGTGGAGTAGCCGGAACGGAAACCTGATTCGGGAAGATCGAGTGAATTGGTCTAAAAAAAACAACGTTCTTTTTGATTAAACAATTCTTTTTGGTTTCAGTTGCGGATTTCAAATGTCAGCAGATTTTCAGGTTTGATGCCTAAAATTATTCTGTGAGAGCTCCTGGTTGTTTTGAAACTATTTGAGCTGAAAATATTGAACAATTAATTAAGTGAGTTTTACTCACTATTAAGTGAGTGAAATCTATCCGTCAGAGGTTTTTTATCCATTTCTGGAGCAAAACACAACCTAGTATTAAATTCAATGTCTCAAGTTACTCAGTAATATTGCATTTAAATCAATTTGCAAAGTATTGTATTATTTTCTTCAATAACCGAGTGCTATCTGTGACAGTAATAAGAAAAAACTTCGTTGTACAAATTAAAAATGTTTATTTAGTGCCTGTAATTTCTTTTGGGTGTTCAATATACCGGACTACTATAACAAGTTTCATTATTTATCGACAACTTCACTAATAGCTCACCAATATATTTATGAAGATATTCCATCCGTCACTTAAAAGGGGTTTATTTCATATTCGCTTTTAAAATCAATTATTGATTTGTATAGTTAGCAACAATTAGCTGATAAATTATTTCGATCAATAAGGTACATATTCTTATGGTACATATCCTTAATTGAAAAAAACCGTTCCTGAAGCGTTTCTGTCATTCCCCTTTATGTTTGAGATAAAGAACATTCTCAATTTAAGTCTAACTCCTGAGAGATGTCGAATAGTGATGTCGGAGGGCACTCTATGACAAAAGTTTGTAAAGACGGGTATGTCTTAGTTTCTGTATCTTTTCATACAAAGTAATTAAAGCTTCTCTTACACCATCCTGCAGTCGAACATCGTAACTTTGGTTTCCTTTTGTCAATCAAACTGCTGTGATTTTTACAATAAATATTTACGTTTTTGTTCTTTGAAATTTCTTTTCATTTTTAATCTGTTTGCAAAAAATATGTTTCTTATCGATTCGTATACGTACTCGACGACATGGCTGTTATGGCAGACGGATGAATTAATCCGGCGATGAAATCGTGACTCGCTTCATAGTTAATTGCGACCATTAGCAGGACCCGTTGAGATTTTTATGAGGCTCGTTTGGGGAAATAATTATAGAATTAAAGATCGTAAAATATTGGGAAGTGTAGGGCGGTAGGGCCGTAAGAGGCCGCCAATAATTATAAGCCAGACTCGAGGTAAGGAAGGAAGGGGGTTGGAGGGTGGTATTATCATATCATTAGCTAGTTCCCTAAGGCAGCGTCATTACATTGCTACCTCCTTACTGCCTCTATTTATTTCAGATAAAATCCTAACTTAATCGATATTATTATAGTAATCTCTTTGGTTCTTTTCTTAGATAAAATGTAAACTGCTCCAAGTCATGTAAATCCCACTCCATCATCTCCCGTCCGAACCCTCAATCACTGCTTTTCATTTCCTCCACGGGTCATTACATACAACTAATATCTAAATTAATACCGACGTGATTTTCCTTCTCAATGTATTTTTTTTTAAATCGGTTTTGTTTAAATTGTTATTATTAATAGTCAGAGTATCCTTATTAAGTTGTTTTTTCCTCCTGGAAGGATAGATAATATTTAAGATTGTATATTCGGATAACATAGCAAAAAATTAGTTATATTTTACGCTAAAACTATAATTATCTGTTCTATGAATTACGAGATGCATAAACATGTGGATAGTGGTGTTAGTATTTTAATTTAGACAGTCGAATAACATGTCCTTGGTACAATCTATAAATTTCTTAAAGAATTGTTTTTTGTGTCATAATTGCCGATTTAATAGCAGGAGCTAATTTCTAATTTTAATACACATTTGATTATTTCGAATTTTGAAATAGTGGCGTCACGTATTCAGTTCGGTTTAATGTTACAATTTTTTTTATGTTTAATGAGTTATGTTAGAAAAATTGGCGTTAGTATTTTTTCCTCCTTATAATCAACTAGAAAACTTTATTTTACCTTCTGGAAAATAACAGAATGTTTAGGAAAATTATACAGTATGGAAAGGATTATTTGAATTATTGAATTCCAAAATTTCAGATAACTCTTAGTAGTTTATTTAATTAAATTTTTAATTTCTTGCTTTATTTTAAGTCCCTATATTTTTATATTTCTTAGATGTGATAGATTCTAAAATTGAAACAAAAAATCCTGGCAAAGTAGAGGGTATTGTAACATTGATTTGATTAGCCTACAATAAGAATATAAGAAGTCATAATTTTATAAATTATTTGAATTTTGTGCAAAATAATCTTTTGACATATTTACCTATAATATTATGGAACATAAACTACATTGAGGATTAAATAGGAGTTGTAGAATTTTTCAAAACTGCTCTACTGAACAATTAAGTGGTTTTTCATATGCTTTCCTCAGCCCTTGATTTTTTAATCTCTCTCAATTCTCAAGCAAAACAAAAAACGTCATTCATATTACTGCATTTAATATGTAGTAAAATATAGTATATTTATATGTTTAAATAATGTAATAGTTTAAGTTTTGGGTTGCTATTATTATTATTTGTGACATTATAAAATATGTACTAAACTTACCTGTGTTCTCTCCTATTTCTTTAACTGCTTTCTAGGAATTTATGGTTTATTCAAGCATCCAAAATGAATCACATTGATGATTTTTGACTGTTTATATGCCACAACATGCCTACATTTTGAGCCTCCTCCATGGCTATGGAAACAAGATGCGGGAAGAATTAAGTTGAAAGAATAAATGAACCTCATTATTCAGAAAGGAAACAAACCGCATAGTAACTGAACTGCGAGAAATGAATTTAAAGTTATATAAAAGTAATTAGGAATAAAACTATCTCTGTGGCCTGGAGTAACAACACATGTCCGTTTATTGTTTTGTTTTTTTGGGAGTTTTTAAAATCTTTATGTAATACTGTCTGTCAAAAATTAAACTTTTACATACGTAAGCAAACAATGTTCTCTTAAATCTTTTACTATTTGTTTTACACTACTAAGCATATGCCCATCATCGTCTCTGAAAACCATTAGTTTTTTGTAAATATATTTTGTTTTTAAATTTATTTATCTTAGGACCCTGAATTAGTAAATTACTAAGTTGTTAGTTTAATTTTTTAAAGCCCTCAGATATTTTCTAATACTAAATATATAATATTACAAATTTCCAGAATTAAATGTTTTATTTGTTTGTTCATAGACGTGCAATGGTATAACATGCCAGCAGACGGTTGAATCTTTTCTGGCGGATATTAATTGATATTTATTATTGCTATAACAATAATATAGCATTAGCTCATATTTTGGAACTTTGTGGGTGAGCTCCATTTTACAGAGTGTGGTAAAATTACATTGAGGAATGTAACGAAACTAATATGGATACATAAATATGATATATTTTAATAATAGATGACTTATTACAGTGTACTGTATACAGTGTTCTTCCACGGTACGGACAAGTCAGACTTTGAAGTCCGATTAAAATTTAAAATTTCTAATGTAAAAAAAAAAATTACCACCTGTTCAATAAGAAGGAATAGAATAAAATGGCAATAGAAAAAAAAGTAACGTTCAATTTTGAATAACTGAAACATTGAATGGATGTATATAAATTTGTGGCATCTGTATGACGGTCTTTTCTACAATGCTGACTGCAAACGTATTTCTTGTAATCGTGTATGAAAGGTTTTTCCAAAACAGTAAGGCTGTGACTGTCAAAATGACAGAAGTGGAGCGTTCAAACAACTGAGGGCTGTAAAGAGACCTTCTTTCATTCAACCGCGTGACCGACTTATTAGATGCATAAACATGATATATTTTATATGTTTGCAAATTTATATTTACGTATTAGGGCTGTTAAGTCAGTACCGCAACCATAATTTCAACGGCTAGGTATATCTACATAGTTTAGTTATTTTCCAATTCTTAGTTTGTAAGTTTTCCTATTTTCTATTTGTTTTCCTTTATTACTCATTTATTTATGTTTTACGATAGCTAATATTGGCTGTTTTCTGTTGCATGCGTTCCTGCCCTGGCTGCCTACCTTGTAGTACGTAAGTATAGCTTCCTATTTACATTATTGATATTAGATAAGGAGAATGTTTTAATCCGGGCCACACGGGAGCTATTGTCTGCTTCCTTTGTTGAGATATGCATCAGTTTGCTTTGTCTCCACGTCACCCCCTAATTGTTTAAGGACTCTTTATTGATAGCCTTCAACTGTCTCCCGGCCTCTCCCTAAATCTTCAAACCGGTCCCACTAACAATACCTTATCTCTTGTAGTCATTGTCTTAACAGTTTGTCATCCCTGCCCATTTTGAACACCTCTCAGCCCTTCTGTCACTCTAGCCTATTTAAGAGCTTGATATTTTGCATTCCTACATCTGGGGATCCATCTACATCCAGATGTAGGAGATTAGGACCATCTTGGAGAAAAATTGAGCCAGCTCAATAGGTTAACTTGTGAACGCATGTCCGTGGCGTTGAGTAATAAGTCGATTGAACTTTATTGCTAAGCAAAATAAATGCTATTCGTACGTGTTATTAATTGTTATTGGAATAAGGTGAAACGAACGATGGCACCAGATCGTGTGCTTTCCTTGCAGCACTTGTATCAACTACATGTGTTTAAGACACAAGAAGCTAAAATATCACTAACAATTCTAAGAATGGATTGGTGTTTGCACGATTTGTAGACGACTAGGAAAGGTGCACGTTACACAACACAAGGAATTGCGCTACTGTTTGATCGAGTTTGGGAGCCTTGAAAATTCTCCAAAGTTTCATCTATATTAAAAGTCGCATTTTGATGATGCTCTCTCATCTTCGTTGTTTTACGAAAGCTTGTCAGTTAACAAACTAAGTCGGCATTTTACCTTATTCCCAAGCAAATAATATCGGTAATTCAGTCGAGCTACAAGTCTAGCAATTGATATATTCAAATATGTATATATTATAATACAAATATACCAATATATATAAGTTAAGTATTGGCAAAAGCAAAATGTCAAAAAAGAGAAGAAGGAATAAGATCTAACTCGCTTGTACTGCTGTAAAA
>NW_027105408.1:299509-319477 GCF_000696795.3 Halyomorpha halys | reverse complement strand
AACAGCTGACTCATACCGTAACTTATATATATATATATATATATATCTGATGTTCCTACTTGTTCAAACATATTATATAAATTCACTTCACAATCCTTCATACAATGGTAAGTTATTTAAAAGAAGTAATGGTAAATACAAAATACAGATGAGTCCAAGGACGAGGCGAAAAAATATAGCAATATTTTATCCATGTGTTCATGAATAATTTTTTTTTAATTATTCATTAATTACAGTATTGATCGATAATTATTGCTTAGTAAAATGTTCATAATAAAAGTTGTATTAAATGATGTTTTGTTTAAGTTTCTGAAAATTTGTTCTGAACTTAACATGAAATTAAGTGATTAACATCACTAAATTGAAAAATAAAAAATGCCAAATACTCGTAGGTGGGATGATCATCTCCGAAAACGTACACATTTTGTTTGACAAAGCAAAAAAAAACTTGTAATAGGAAGACATAAGGAAATTAAGTGAACAACAAATCTATAACAGTCTAGTAGAAATATTTTTTTTATTTACTCATCTCTTATACACAACTCTTTTGTGCATAAGAAGATAGATCAATTCAAAATTCGATATTCTTACTGGTTCAGACTCAAGAGCACTTTATTATATATTATAGATTGAATGATTTTTTTATTTGCATATATTTGTTCAATTTTGTATCTTTCTGGCAACCTCCAATACCATTAAAAGACCAATAAGGGAGTTAGGGGAGAGAATGACGCAAATAGTATCCTAAAGAAATGGTTAAATAATGGGGTTCCATCATTATCTATATCTTAGAATTGGCAATGTTAAATAAGTGACACTTTTGGGCCGTCCGTAGATGAGATCTGCAGACGGTGCCGGTTCGAATCCGGCCTGGGGCGATGACTTTTTTCATTAAGTGGCGATACCATATAATGAACAAGTTGACCTCCTACCATGGTTAGAATAGGTTGGTCTCCTGCAGGTAACCCTCTCCTCTCTCCCGTATGTCTGAAATGACCAGGAAGAGGGTCATAACAAAAAAAGTAACTCACACTTCGAAAATCAATTTGTAACATATTGTTTCAAGTCAACAGGTACATTAGAGCTCCACTTCTATGGGTTTCCCAGATTACTCTTTGCCAATTACAAATATCTTCAATTGGCCTTCCCCACTGATGGCTAGAAGCGGATAGGGTAAGATGATCCGACGACAGTGGGCGGTTATTGATGCCGACTATAGACACAGTAGATCTGGTAGGCTAATCTCTAGCCGTACGGGCTAGGCTTATTTGTTGTCCGAGCCGCATGACTTACTGCCCGGCGAGCACCTGTCCCGGCTTCGACTTATCGCCGCATTCTCCCGCTTCTGACTCTCTCCAGGGCCTTCGCTTGACCTTTTGCCGCTCGATTGCTATGGTACAGCGAGCAGGGCTCTAACGAACTCGACTCTCATGGCTTCCATTTAACAAGGTCCTTCTAACACCTGCTAAAACCTAATGGTTCAATTAGGTGACACATACAAAGGATTTTTTTTCTTGAACGGAAGCTTTAGTAGACAAGATCGAACTGCGACGAATTCCAACACACTAAATTAACATTTAGTCTTAATACTAGGTTATGGATGATTCTCCGGAAAACGAACGTATATTTTTAGTGATGAGTTTACAATGATGAGTTAGTTGAATATCTCAAAATATTTGGACATGTTCTTTAACCAAAGATTGACGACATAAAACATATCTGTGAAATTAAATCACTTTTTAGGTTAAAAATAAAATTTTAATTTACCTCCTTGACAAACAAAGTATGCGATAAGATATATATACTTATACCTGACTTGGAAGAATCAATTGTTTTATATAAGATAATTAAATAATAATAGATGATTAATCAAAATATATAGTTTGTTCTAATGTAAAAAAAGATTACCCTCTGCTCAGTAAAAAGGAATAGCTTAAAATGGCAACAGAAAGAAAGTAATGAGTTGTGGATAGTTTACCGTAGATTACTGATTGGAGAAGATGGTCAAGGTGTGCGGTCAGCAAAGAAACAACATAAATAAACAGAAAAATATTTATTTATGCCGACGTTTCGACACCGCTAGACACCCTGATGGAGACCTGAAACTCAGGTCGAAACGTCGGCATGAATAAATATTTGTTTGTTTATTTATGTAGCTTCTTTGCTGACCGCATCACCCGACCATCTTCTCCAATCAAAAAAAGTAATATTCAATTTTGAACTGAACTTGATAACTGAAGCTCTGAAGCATAGAACGGACGTAAGTAAATTTGTGCCATCTGTATGGCGATCATTCCTGCAAACTTATTTCTTGTTATGACGTATGAAAGGTTATTCCAAATGAGCAAGGTTGTGACGTTAAAATGACATTAAATTCACCGTTTAACCTACTGAGGGCTGTGAAGAGGGCTTCTGTCATTCGACCACGAGACGGACTAATTTTTTATGAACCTACTAAGTTTATGAAGCTCATATAACAATACGATTTTGCTATAGTAAATGTATAGACTTCATTACTATCCCTCAAGTAGTTCATTAACCTTCTTTAACTTATTTTATATTTTGAAACCAACAATTTGATTGTGAAATATAAATGTTGTAGCAGATGTAAGCACGGTACGAATTTTATCCATGATTTTTTATAAAGAATTAGCCCACAAATCAGCAAAAAAAATTCTATAAAAATCATTTCTTGGACATACCGTTCCTAAAATATCTACCTGATATATCAAAAATTCCATTTTTTCTATCACCTATTACCGTATACATTTATTACGCACCATACCAAAGACGGTACAAAAATAGTTATGATTTTTGTTAAGAGTATAACTTCAATGACTAAAAAAAAATAAAATAAAAATGTTGGTGGGAACTTGCTATTTCCATTTTGTTCCTTCTCTGTTTTGATATTCCAGTTCTCCAATTTTTTTTTTTTTTTTTTTTTTGGAATAAGTTAATTTAATAATATCCAATTCAATACACAAAAATGTATCATTTTTGAAATATTGTTTAACATCCAGATTTATAAAATAATATCTTGGTATGTTAGGAACTAAATTTTATAAACTTACTTGTCAACTGCTTACGAATTCAATCTACGATGTACTATACATATTCTTGAATTCACTATTAAAAAAGAATGGGCCTTATACGAATACCTGAGAATACTAAAAGAATGATAAAAATAACAGCTGTGAGATTTCATCAATCTGGACATCGAGATCAAGCTGTCACTGAAGTTCTATCTTATGCATTTATAATCTTAGTAGGACCTAAGTAATCCTCTGATACTTAGTATACGCTCCGACAAGTATAGATAACATAAATCAAGTAAATATTTAATCGGGAGTGGGGTAGCTCAGTGGTAAGGAACTGAGATAATAATTCCCCAAGGTCCCGAGTTCCAATCCAGCTGTGGCAGATAATTATTAATTCTGTTACTTTATCCTTTAGTCAACCCTGTGGGTTCGAGAGCCATCCTTGGTCCACTTAGCCTCTTAAAGTGGGTACCAGGGGAAAAATCTGGTCGATTCTCACCAACTCACCTCCTTGCACAACCGTTGGTCTCGTAACAGTACTTACTTTGACCTCCTCAACCATGGTTAGGCAGTATAGGACTCCAGGGAGTCTTGGCTGAAAAAAAAAGAAAAAAAACTTATAGTTTCTTTTTTTGAAAATTTGGATAA
Organism: Halyomorpha halys; assembly: GCF_000696795.3. Taxonomy (NCBI): domain Eukaryota; kingdom Metazoa; phylum Arthropoda; class Insecta; order Hemiptera; family Pentatomidae; genus Halyomorpha; species Halyomorpha halys. The sequence goes on along the minus strand of NW_027105408.1, from coordinate 315,791 downwards.
AAGCTTCGTTTTCAAATTATATTATCTCAGTTTAACTAAGCATTGCAGTGCAATTAACCACTACTCTTTACTATTTTCTGAAGTTTCTCTACTACTATAAAATGAATACGAAATCAGTAATTCATCTAAGCTAAAAAAAAAAGTTATAGAAATTGACCAAGTCTTTTTCCATTTTAAAATATTATTATTAGTTTGTGAAGATAATTATTTTTTTGAGGAAAAGATTATTAGGGATGGGGTCAGTGAAGAACACAAAGAAGTAAAAACTGATTTATTATTATTATCATTAATATTTATTATTTATTTGTTAATTATTATTATTACTATAGTACTTTCTTTCAATACTATTTAATAACGATAATGTTAGTTTTTTTTCTAATCTTTCTGTAATTTCTCTTATTCATTATGGTTGTTATCTTGTTTTGTTCTTGGCCCTGATGAAGGCCCGAAACGTTGGCACTAAAAAATAAGTTTTTACTTATTTCTTCACTGATCGCACCCCCAATCATTTTCTCGTATATATTATTCACGGTCACCTATCATTATAATTATTGTTTCATTGATTTTCTTTCTTCTGCAGCAGCTGTATTTTCTTACCAAAGTTAAGGGATTTTTAGTGTTAAAAAAATTAATAGTAATTTTGAAATAATAGTTTATTGCAGTAAAAAGGTTTGAGCTCAAAATGATGTCTGAGAACAATATAATCTTAATTATGATGAGAGATGGTTGACCTAGATAAGTTATATTAGGAGATGGTTGGGGGGTGCAATCAGAATATTACACAAATAAATTGAAATAATTTATTTAATAGTGCCAACGTGTCGGCTAGAATTTCTAGCCTTCATTAGGGCTAATAACAAAGAAGAAGATAACAACCAATGAATACAAAAAAGAAAAGAGAAAATATAAACAGAATTAAATTAATAAAATTAAAGTGATGAAAGAAGTAGAAAATAAAATGTATGTATAGGTAATTGAATAAGTAAGTAATAACATAATTAAGAAAATAATGCAAAGGAATATGAATATTTTAGTTTATGAATAATTTAAAAATTAAAATTATGTAAAATCCGTTACTTTGGACTAAATCTGGACAAACGACTGACATGGAATCCTCATACTAGACTGAAAAGACAGGAAACTGCTCGTCGATTCCGACTACTACAACATTTACTAGACAAACGGTCCAAACTTCCAATCCATTACAAAAGACTGATTTACATGACTATTATTAGGCGTATTTGGACATACGGAGTTGAGCTATGGGGCTCCACTAAACCATCTAATTCCTCTCGAATCCAATCCTTACAGCCTTACAGTCCAAAATCCTTCGTAAAATCCTTAATGCTCCTTACTTTGTCACAAATCAAATCATCCATCAGGACCTCAATGTCCCCTATGTTGCCGATTCGGCCAGAACCAGATACCAATCCTTCCATAATAAATTTCCCGACCACCCAAACCAACTCGTTTCTAACCTGGCTTCTCCTTCACTACCTAATAATCCTCCTAAGCGTCTGAAAAGAAGATGGCCTCGAGATCTTCTACTTTAGAAATGTTTTTGGAGTTCTATCAATGGGTAGATTCTCCACATGTTTTTATCAAGTCATAATATCACTTACAGCAAATTTACTTGATGTGTATATACAGTTGTAAATATAAATAAATAAATTATTAAAAAAAAAATTATGGAAAGAAAAAATATAATTGAAAGAAAGAAAATATATGTCACCATAATATTAGATAAAGAAACAAAATATGAAGTTAAGTTTGAAGTGAATAGAAAACATAACAATAATAATATATGGTGAACATAACTAATAGCGTTGGTAAGGAAAGAATTGAGAAGGAGGGAGGGGAGGGGGGTGTAAAAGAAAGAAAAAAAAGAGAATAAAACATAAAACTAACCTCCTAGGTGCGAATCAGACGGACAAATAAGACCCACGCCGTGAACGGCCAGACTCAGAATTAAAAAAATACATTACGAAGATGACGAGGTATTATACCTCGTAGCTAGTTGATATCGTTTGTTATTAGTCTTGATGAAGGCTAGAAATTCTGGCCGAAACGTTGGCACTATTAGATAAGTTATTCCAACTTATTTATTATATTTTAACCGCACCCCCTAACCATCTTCTCATCATTTAATCTTAATTGTTAAAATATTGCCATTTTTCATTTTCTTTCAACTCATAACTCATAAACGTATTGTTCAATGGATTTATGGATCTGTCTCAATTATATCAATATAATTTTGATTACGAAGTTACTCTCCAGGTTATGGAGAGGTTTTATTGGCCATCTGCTACACTATCCAGATTTGTTATTTTATTAAATTATATTTACATTATACATCATAATTTGCATGTCTAATATTGTATAGCACATAATAGCCCACTTCCTAGTGTTTTATGAAAATGAAACGAGTCTTCTAGAAGTAATGGTAGAGTATGTATTAGCGTATAGCGATAACGAACCTATACTTAAGATAATTTTTCTTCTATTTACCCTAGAGCCTGTAGGAACGCCGGGAGCAGGGTCTGAAGGCAGCTGAACTATTAGCATAACTGGTGAAGGGCATGAGCTAAACGAATATGCTTGTTGCCATTGTTCTAACACAGGTGCCACCACTTACTTTTTCCTGTAGTTTAAAAGCCTCCACTTGTCCAGGACTCCCTCATTTCCATATCACCAATTTAATTGCTCTTTAATAGGTTTCAATTATATTTCAGTTAGGCGGAGTATCGCGATGTTTTTAGCCCGTGCCGGAATGAAGAACCGACCGGTAGCCCTTGACTGGAATACATTACTATCGACAACCTCCCACTGTCACCCTACTTTTCCCTAACTTAGCCCTACAAATTTGTGCCTAATTGATAATAATAATTATGGATTAATTGGCGATAAAAACATGTAACCATCGTTAATATTAATTTATACTATTGGGGGTTAGTGGCCCATTTGGAGGAGACGTCAGGATAATATATTTTCGTTTAGCTGATGAAATTTGCGTTAGTGATTTTGGAAGTTGCATTTGACTGTCCACATTTGGCCTTATTACGCTAATCGCCATAAGTTATATTAGTATAATGCGTGTTCGATTTCGACCATCATTTTCTGATATCTCCCATTAGCTCATAATAATTGTTCATGCGAGGTTGATCCAAAAGTAAGCTCTTTTTTTTTTTTTTTTTTTTTGGATGGAGGGATACATAATTCAGTGTAATAATCACTTCACTTAACAATAGCTGAACAATAGTAATTTTTTCTTTTTACATCGTTGCTATTGCGATCTTTCCATTTTTAATGACGATCTGACAGCTATTAGGGGTGAATTCATGATCTTTAGTTTAATATGTTAAAGTGTGTTAAGTGGAAAACTGATGTTAAATGGAGAAATATTTCCTTCTTTTCCTGTTTTAAAATGATATAACATTTAACATGGCTGAGACTCTGTTACTAGGTCTGTTAAATGGAGAATGACGTCACGCAACAGACCAGCTGACTGAGCTGGTCACCGTTTTATTAGGTTACTTGCTCGTAGTTTGTGTTTTGATTGTATTAGTATTGCTTTGGACGTTTTTGAACCAAACTTTCATATAACTACCACTTTCCACTCAGTTGAAGCATGTTGTAATAAATTACTTTAATCAAAACTTAGAAGTTTTTATGGGCGTTGATGACTGTTAGGTTTTACACCTCATATAAAAATAAAAATAAAAATTAAAAGTAAACAATAACAAAAAGTTTTCGAAGGAAAGGTTACTAAACAAGTTGCTCAGAAAATCCAGTAGGAGCTCTGATGCATTTAACATTACATTAAATTGGGCTGCTCACAATCCTATACTTAAAACATTTAACATAGTAAATCATTTTACATTTACCACAGCATCATGAATACCCCTATTGTATGAGAAAGCGTTGAACCTCATTACTACCGTTACTTCCAAATCGGGCCGGATGGTGTCAGATAGGTTTAAGGATGTTGGATCTGGCCTAATCCCGCGAAAATTCAAATACAGTCCATCGATAATGTCATGACAGCTCTGTGTTGGAATCGGAAGTGAAGTTTTGTTGGTTGAAATTATTCCTGCTGTGGCCACAATAAACCTAGAACATATTTTTCTCTTAGTCCGAAGATTTCGCCAAATGAGGACATTTGAAAAGGAGATGAATTAGCTTCAAAATGTAGGTGAAAAATGAGATGATTGCTCAAGGCCATGGCGGGGAACTGATATGACATAATAAAATCATTATAACTATTATAAATGTTACATAGTATAACATATATCGTTTATAGACAATTAACGAATTGTATTTCCAAAAAAAAAAAAAATAGAACTGATTATTGTCCAAAGAAGAGTTTTAAAAAATATTTCCTGAGTTATAATAATAATACTTATTTAAACTGAAGTTTTAACTGCACAAAACAATTGACACACCTGTCTTCGTTTTCCTCCTAACCCTCCCAAAAAGGAAATCTTGATTATAGTTGATTAACGTTTAAGTAATTCGTTCCTTTACTTACTTACTAACTTTACACTGTATACATTCAGAGGATATACGTATATAATGTGAAGTATTTCAAAGACATTCGACCTCTTAAGTGGTTGTTTCCAACTTTCGAACTCTAATTGTTAAAGTACATTAAGCATTCTCAATGTCTCTTACTCAATAACAACTTGAAGGCTTTGACCAAAAGATTATCCTTGTCCAGTTGGGCCTCGGGACGCTTATCTTAGCCAACTACACTATTGTTGTGGTCAGTCTTTCAGGCCTTCCTTTAACATTGTGTCCTTGATCCTTTTAGATTTCTCTAATGTTCCTTACCCATGGCCCTCACCTGAGGATATTTTCCAATTTGGTGTTTTAAATGGCCATATAACAATAATTAATTTCTTTTGTGTTCGAATTTCTCTTTTATGGAGGTGTTCTGGTGCTATGATTCGTTAAATGTTGAGAACGGAAGATGGAATAATTTATTTAATCAAGCAACATCTAACATATATGTTGTAAACAATTTTACCAGCAATGTGATTCCTGCTTACATTTTCTCATTTTACTTGAAAATTTCATTTCTTCACATGGTAGATGTCTTGTCGTTTATTCCTTATCTTGATTATTCCTAATTTCCTTCTTGTGTTAGTTATTTTTCCTGTCCTCTATCAAGATCGTTTGCCTCTTTAGTCACATCTGTAGACTTCCTGCTTAAATAATTTTATTTTCTCCTTTTGTGGGATAATGTACTTGTTAATAACAGTTGTGTTATCAAATAGCCATCATGATTTAAAATTCTAATCGTAATGAAATATGGCTCAATTTTGATTTTTGGCATTTGTTTTGCCTATTTAATAATTAATTTTGGTTAATGTTAACAAAATTTCTTCCTTTCAAGTCCCAACGGTTGTTTCTTTTGGTAGAATTATGAATAACCTTGCCTTGGACGTGGACAGCTGTTGGCTGATCGTACGGTTTGTCTATGTTGTTTATTTTTTCACATTTTACAACTCAATACAGCTGCATCAGTAAGGACAAATTAATGCCTTAGTGTATTATTACCTGTAGATATATACAGATATAACAAGGGGTTAAATTAAATGTTGAGTCGTTATTACTGTGTTAATTATACATATAATGAGAATGTTATGAAAACAAACCGTGTGATTAACCCAGTCTTTTTCTTTTTGTTATCCTTCTCAAGTGCATTCTGTCTAACAAGAACTGCTTAGTGAATTATTTGCATACCACATACCCAATTAGTTGGAGTTATTGATGTGCTTAATTTTAATTACCCAATTGGACACTAAGGCAATTTTAGGACTCTAATGCTATAGATTATTTAATTATTATTATTAATATAGTAAAATTTCGAGTTAATAACAAGATAATTATGTCTTTTCTAAATGTTTTTAGTACTATATCTTATCGTAATTTAATTGAATTTTTAAATATTTCTTTCTATCCTATTGGTTATTTTTATATTTAATAAGTTGAAGTACCTAGTTGAACAATATTCTATAGGTAGTCACTTTTAACCTATCTCGTGGAAGGCATTTTTTTTTTTTTTACATTATAAAAGAAAAATATTTCTTTAGATTATGTTTTAGTTTTGTGGTAGTGACCAATGATGTGCTGAATAAGATTGATTGTTTTTAATAGACAGCCTGAAATAGGTTTATTCTAAAGTTTTTTTTTTATTTATTTATTGATATTTACAACTGTATAAAAAATACAACAAGTAAATTCTAAAGTATAAATTTATTTTTTGTTAAAATTTGCTTATACATGGTACATAATTTATCAAGAAATAATTCGTGGTATCATAAATCAACTACGAATAGCTAAAGATTTATATGAATTCAATAATATTTGATTTCCGTAGTATTGGCAATCTACCATCGCAAGTGTGTAAGATCAAAGTGAAATAGTGATGATGGAATTTATTAAACAGGCGAATTCTAATAAAATGACAAAAAAAAAAAAATTGAAGAATGAAAGACATGGAAATTGATTTTAATGATCGAAACCACGAAAGTAAAAAATTAAATAAATAAACTTTCTTTTAGTAGGTAGTCTTTTTGATTCGTCATTCGACTTTGCATGTAATTGTACCATGGAAACAAACTATGTAAATAATATTTAAACATTTTTTTTATTTATTACTTATTTTTTTATTGATTATCAATGTACTGTATTTTATGTTTTAAATAAACGCTTGTCCCATCCTCTACACCGCCTATACAGCTGACATTCCAACCAATCCTAACACTATCCTCACCACGTATGCCGATGACACATGTGTGCTCACTGTTAATAATAATCCATTAATTGTATCCCAAAATCTCCAATCCCATATCACAGCCCTCGAACATTCGTGTCGTAATTGGAGGATTAAGATAAATTCCAACAAATCCCATCAAATCACCTTTACCCTTCGTCGTAAACCTACTGAGTGCCTTGTGGTTTCATTTAATGATGTTACTCTTACCCCTGTCGAACAGATCCGCTACCTTGGACTACATTTGGACAAGCGATTAACCTGGAATCCTCACACCAGACTGATAAGACAGGAAACTGCACGTCGATTTCGACTATTACAGCACTTACTAGACAAGCGGTCTAAACTTCCAACACATTACAAAAAACTGGTCTACATGACTGTAATAAGACCAATTTGGACATATGGAATTGAGCTTTGGGGCTCCACTAAACCTTCGAATTCCTCTCGTATCCAATCCTTACAATCCAAAATCCTCAATGCTCCTTACCGAACCAGATATCACTCCTTCTATTATAAACTCCCTAACCACTCAAACCCCCTAGTTTATAATCTTGCATCCTCTTCCATTCCTGACAATCCTCTGAGGCGCCTGAAAAGAAGATGGCCACGAGACCAGCTAATGTAAAATGTCATTAGAGTGCTACCAATGGGTTGTTTCTCTACACGCCTGAAACACTCCAATTTAACTTAGATCAGATTTACTAAATGTATTATAATGTACAGTTGTAAATAGCAGTAAATAAATATTTTAAAAAAATAAACGCTAATTAAAAAAAAATCTAATTGCATATATTATTCATAAAAGGTGTTATTTTCGAAACCTTCGTCCTGCTGCATCGTGACTTTGTTTTGACAAGCATTTAACTGCTTGTACCCTGATTTTCAGAACTAAAATGTCAAAATTACAATTCACCACTAAGCGTTGTCACCAAATAGAACCTTGTCACACCCCTAGCTCTTTAATTTTCAACTACTGCCACTGAACTTTATTTGGAAACCAAACAGCTTTGTTGTGGGCGATTTCTAAGAGAGAAGACAATTTTGTTTGTCAAACCAAGGCTTAGAGAAGGAGTATAATGGAGGGAATAAACTGGCAGAAAAAGTGATGCGAAAAATGCGTGCCTTAGGATGGACCATACGCGTGGTATAGAAATAAATATAGAGAATGCTCAGGCTACATTTTGTTCAAATTTAGATTACATGCATTCTTATGAACCTCAACATATACCTATGATCCGAGGGGCCTTTTTGACTTCATCTTTGCTTTGAATGTGAGTAGGGTTATGCTACGCCCCTAAAATAAGGTCATTTTTTGTCTCTGTGTAACCAGTTACCTGAAAATGGATAATTTCTATGTTTAATTTTTATTTAAAACTACTTTTTAACTATTATTTTTAGTGCAAAATTCAGCCATCTCAGGTCCTTTAAATGATAGTGCATATAATAATACTTTAATTAGTCAAATAACTTATAAATTTATTGCAATGATTTTACGATGTTGGCCATAATAATTAGCACTTATAGTAATTTTAGAATAGTTTTGTTGGAGGAAAGCACTTCAATGCTCTGTGTCTTGCACCTTAAGGAATCTGCCCGACTCATCTGCCTTGACTAATGGTGACGGTTAATTATTATTTGCAGTTGACCTCCTATAAATTAAGCTTAATTAATGTCTTTATTGGGACAAATTACGGTGTCATATATCATAATGACTAATTCCCAGTGGATGGCAGGTGACCGCGATAAGGGTTGCTTTATGCCTTCCTTCGGTAATTAATACAGAGTCGTCAGTCCTCAGTTGCCTTTTACATTTATGATTCCCATTTATGATTTATCTTCCATCCCGCGTCCTCCCTTATTTATCGGCCTCCCTATGATCTGATCCTATTCATAGGGCCGCGATCTGGGCAGCAATAAATCACTGTGCCTAGCCGAGACCTCGTAGAGTGAAGATAGACAAAACATTGTCATATCTTAACTAAGTGAAATGAACGTGTTTTATTTTGTGCAATCAATCCATATTCATGGTAATTGGAGTTTTGAAATTATTTATTTGTGTTTCATATTATGTCATAAACAAAATACATTGTATTAAAAATATTTTAAATACAATATAAAATAGAGATCTATTTTTTGGTGAGATTAAAACTCGTTGCATTGGGTTTGGGATTAAAACATAAACGCTGTTTTGTACATGATTGGTCTTCTCAGTGACTGATCAATTATTTTTTTCGAGTTATTGGTTCAGGAGAAATAATTGAATATTTGAAATTAATCCTGAATGATTTTTTTAATCTGACGATAAGGAGAAAATTGTTTCACCAGATTTTATACATCTTAGACAAAATTGGTTTATTGCAAAATCATAACAAAAAGTCCATAGTAGCACAGAAAATTTTTTTTTTAGATCACAGGGTTAAATGTTGCTTAATGGGCAAAGTTATATAATTTATAATTGATATAACATTTTTAGTTGTCTAAATGATATAAACGTTATTTATTAACATTTTGAGTTTTCTAAAAATCGATATAGCTTCGCGCGTGCATATTTGTAAATAACTCGGATTCTTTAGGTTAATCAAAATGTAAATTAACCACTTAGGTATCAATTATTAATTATATTCTTTAACCTTTTCTCCCAGTTTGGGACACTTCCATGTGTTTTTATAGTGTTTACACAAAACATGATAAATATATATTTAATTAAAATATGGTTGTATGGTTGTAACTTTTCCCGAATAAATAAAGTTATGAAAATTTGATCTAGAACCATGTACTTTTCCAAGCCATTTTTTGAGAACACCTATTTTTATACATAAATAATCACGAAGGTTATTATTATTTTTGGATGAAATATTTAAGTCAAAAATAACGAAAGCCCAAGTTAAGCATATGTGTGTCCCGCATCATGTTACTATGACCATATTAAATGTACAGGTTTTAGTTATTGAAAATATGAATTATTTTTAATTATTTAATTCATTTTTTTTGTGACGAATTTGGACCAATTTAAATTATACGTTTAGAGCTATTTTTTTTAGTTTTTTCAAATACTTTTTCAAAAGAAATTTTGTTCGTATATTAAACGTGAAAAAATAATTTCGGTACCATTACAATATATTTATTCGTACACCTTATTACCACACACTGATTTTGCCTATTACATGTATGGTTTGTTTCTACTATTTCAATCAATTATCACATCGAGAAAGTGAATTCAGTTTTAAAAATTAATATTTGTATGCTATCACACCTAGATTACATATTTTGTCTTTATTTCAATTTCCAATAATTACATTCCCATGAAATACTTTATTTTTTATGTAATAATGAAAACAATAATATTATTTTCTTTAAAAATACTCCTTAATATGATCTCTTCAGTGACCTATAATAATAGTAACAGTCGAGTTACCACATATTCTACCCGTCTAAGGTCCTGTAGTTGGTAGCTGTTTACCTGGTCGTTATTGAATAATTATTAATGGCACAGAAGTTGGCTACAGATCAACTAGTGAATCTCAATTGCAGGTATTGTTTAATGATACTCATAATTACTTTCTGCCAATTATCATTATTTTAACTACCGGATTAATATTGTGGGATGGAAATATTTTTTTCGATGAGCTGCTGTACAGATATGTTTTTTCTTTTTTAATTTGATAAATGCAACACAGAATTTTTAAATTCTGTTTTAAAGACATATAAACTTATTCATTTTGATGTCTATAACAGTTATACGATAGAAATAAAACTGTTTGTAAAGTAATGTTATTTGACTGGACATAAATAGCAAAGCAGGGTGATGATTTCATAAAAATTTACCCGTTCTTACTGAATAATTTCGAGCTACATGGCGATTTCAATTCACTTACTATTCATCTACTGTTGTACTGTATTCCACATATTGCTCCGAAGACAGTAAGTAAATTGAACTGAAAACTCTATCGCCTATTAAGGAACAGCCGCGTGGATTTGTTTATTCGAAGCTCCTTTGTGATTTATTTCCATTCATACATTCTTGAAAGGAGAAGGGAATAAAGACCTATAATGTAAATAATGCTGACAGATTCGGCGCCTATATGGCTATCAGATTTATAATAGCCTCCAATAAAACAAGGATAGGGTAGGAATGCGTAGGTGTACCTAATGAAAAGCAGATGTAAGCAATAAATGATTAAAAAATAAAAAATCGCTAAGGGATTTACTGTGTTGTAGCTATGTTAAAGCTAGCTAAAGGGGGTGATCAATCCGTTGGAACCGGTCCCAGTTCGTTCTCCGGTCTCCCGTCCACACCTATCTTCCTCTGTCCTTTTCTCCTTTACTCATGCTTTATTATCTATCATCTTTATGATTCATATTATGAATCAGGCATTGTACAGCTACCAGGCGGAGATCAAGCTTTATCATAAACAAGGAACTTATAGTTGCTTGAAATGTATTGTCACTCAGATGTGTTATGATTTAACAGTATTTTATTAACAAGACGTCACTCATTCCAAATAAAATCTTTATCTATCTTCCTTCAACTGGCACTTATAAAAACTGATACCTATTATTTATTGATACCTTAATACATAATAGTTCCAAACTCTCTAAACTTCCCATTCACTACAAAAATTAGTATACACTACGATAATCAGACATATGGAATTGAGCTCTGGGGCTCCACCAAACCATCAAATTCCTCCCTCATCCAATCCTTACAACCCAAAATCATACGTAAAATCCTTGATGCTCCTTATTACGTTACAAATAAGTTTATTTGTAATTTCCATTCGTTGCAGATTTGGCCCCCAACAGATATGCATCTTTCCAAACTCCTTAACCATCCTAACCCATTAATTCTTAATCGTTCATCCTTAACAATTTCTTATAATCCTCCGAGGCGTCTGAAAAGAAGATGGCCACGGGACCTTCTAATTTAAATTAATGGGTGGTTCCTTCCCAAGTTTTTCAAGTGTATATGAAACATACAACATATTTACTTATTGTATTTATTATTTTTACAGTTGTAAATCTCATTAAATAAATTTAAAAAAAATAATAATAGTTCCAAGTCCATTTTGTTCAATGTTCACATTTTAATATTATATTTTCCCCTGAAAAGTTCTACATCCAATCCATAATGTTGCAAGATTATTCTTAAGATTAAAGACATTTCTGAACCAGATAACATCTCAGAAAAATAGTTAAGGGCTATCAAAACATGTATTTAAAATTTGTTTCGGAGTTACCTGAATCTAGAACTTTTAACGATTGTGCATTTAAATATCATTTTAGCTAGAGATGGAAAATATTAAAATGTTTTTAGAGTTATATGAACACAAAGTGTTTATCACTTGATCACAGGTGATTAAAAGAGTTCATCATATTCTCCATATCTCTGAAATTTCCTTTGGAAAGAGGTATTTTCGATGAAGAATTCTCAGAATAAAAGATCTAATTTAAATTGTAATCCTTGAAGTTATTAATGTCCCAAATTTCTGAAAACCTTTTTAAATGGTTTTGACGATTTACGTTTAAACGTTACAGAAAATGGAATAAACACATAAACCTGTCTGTCTTGATTTTATATAATTCATTTATGATGACAGATGTTTTAAAATTACCAAAACAAATCATTAAATATTATGTTTCATCATTAAATATTTTAGCTAACATTTATTAACTCATTATAAAAAATAAGATCGTATAAATTCTGACCGGAGATAGTACATCTCACGGCAATAATCTTAAAATATTACTGACGAAATCGAGATACCACATACCACTCAAAACTGTAAAACACACATAGATGTCCCACATTATATATATACCACCATCCTCCTTAATTTTACAATTTTTGATTCGATCTTCTTTGGGTCATAAAAGCTTGTGGTCTGTCTTCTTAGGGTATTGTTATTTTCTTAACTTTCTCCAGCGCTTCTAACTATTGAATTTCCAACAGGATGGGAAATGTTATGTTTTTTTACGGCTTCTGATAGTAAATCGGATTTTAAAATGAATTGAAACCGGGCGCTTTATTTGATGCAATCTGAAGACTTCAGTTGCCAGAAACCCTTAACATTTTTTTTAAAGTGTGCAAACGAAGCAGAGAATCTACAGACCTAAGACTGAATTGTTTCGGAGTTCAATTTCCAGTAAGAATTTGTTATCATAATTTGGATATTTATTTATTGAATTGTTATTATCATGGTAGTCATTTTTGTCTCCTTGGACTATAGAAGAAACTCAAATAAACTATAAAATGATTTTTTTCTGTAGGCTTGTTCCTTTTCCTAGTTTGTACGCAAATCGCCAACAACCGTAAAAAATTGTAAAAATTTACTCCTTTAGGATACGTTGAATAAAAATTGTTCCCGATATGAATTCGTCATCAAATCTTATTTAATTTCAGAATCCGTAAAACCCCTTCCCATCAGGAATTCCAGAGTTTGGTGCGATGGAGAAGAACTAGATGAGAGGGTTAGAGGATTAACAATGCCCTTAAAAGATAATCCACTTGCCATTGCTATTACCCAGCCAAAATCAAGTAAAACATCAAAACACTGTAGATAAAGTTGTGGAAAAGTGTATTATTGGGGTTTGGGCCTTTCCTATCCTAAAGATGCCTGAACTAGCGAAAATTGTCTTATAGGAGTAAATCACCGTGAACTGTAAACAATTTGTTAAAGTTTTTGAAAAAATCATTTGAGAATTTCATCATAATTGTGTTTACTTAAATCAAAATTAAAATACTATAGTGCTTAATTTAATTATTTTTCTGTTGGTATCGGAGACTGTTCTCTTCTTCATCATTATCATCTATACTTTAACAATGTTTTTTTTTTTAAATATGTTTTTCTGTAATTTAATTTAATCAATTATCCTTCGTAAAATCCTTAATGCTCCTTACTTTGTCACAAATCAAGTCATCCATCAGGACCTGAATATCCCATATGTTGCCGATTTAGCCAGAACTAGATACCATTCCTTCCATGATAAACTTCCCAACCATCCAAATCCACTTGTTTCTGACCTGGCTTCTTCTTCATTACCTAATAATCCTCCTAGGCGCCTGAAAAGAAGATGGTTTCAAGATCTTCTCCTCTAGAAATGTTATTGGAGTTCTATTAATCGGTAGATTCTCCACATGTTTATATCATGTCACTATGTAACCTACAGCAAATTTACTTGTTGTATAAATTTGTATACAGTTGTAAATAACAATAAATAAATGATTAAAAAAAAATGTAATCAATTACTAAAATTTTGCATTGTTTAATAGAAAAAAATCGAATAAATAAATTATTTATGTTAAAAAACTTTGACCGTAACTCCCATGAAAAAATTAAGTATATTAAGCACTATTGTGTTTTATTTTTAGTCCCGGAGTTGGAACAAGAGCATATAAAGATGTTTTAAATTTTAAAACATTTATATTTAAAGTCTGTTAATATAGTTTTGATATTCCTAATATCACATAAATTCACTTTTCTTAAGCGATGATAGGGAATAACCAATTAAATCTCGTTTTTGTTTTGAGGTAAGAAATTTACTACTAAATAAAATAACAAAAAATAAATTGAATGGAAACAACGAATTAATAAATACAATACAACCGATTGCTTTGGACCAGCCCAACGGGTGCCGGTTCCGTGCGTGGGAACACGTGTTTCATTTTGATAAAGAAAAAAATAGAAAATAAGCAACTAAACGAAATAAAGCTGAAGAATCCTATCGACATAGCCAAGGATGACTTATGGCCAAAGGAAGCTTAACGAAATAATTCCGATTGTGCTACGGTAGGGAGGTCCACAGCTAATTGGTGGTATAGCCGTAAATTAAGTGGGAAGATAACAGGTAGCTGGGAATTGTGGTAGGGGTAGACCCACCTATTGATATTTATTGTGATTTTTTTTTTTGTAAACCTAGACCTCATGAGGCTATTATTTATTGCTTTATCTTGAATTCACCTCATATTAGTTTTGTTTTATACTGTCGATACGTGTCCTATCATTAAATTGTATTCCTAATGAGTTCTGTACCGTAGGCAAGCAATGAAGCAAAGAAACTCTCTTCACTGTTAACCTCCATTAATTTTGGTATAATACTTAAGATATTGGACATTATCGAATATCCTATGTGCAAAACTCAATTTACTAACCCTTTTTAAAAAAACAAATTCATTTTACAATAATTTTGTAATTTTTTCAAACCATTATTATTTTTGTTTTTATAGATGATGGCAAACGGTCAGGGCGCACAAAAGGCGAATTAAATCAATTAGTTGATTTTTTTTTTGTGACAGATGACTTAATATTTTGAACAAATAACCGTTGAATAATAAACATGATATGCATCTCTTAATTTACAAAAAAATTATTTTATAAAACTAAATCTTTATTTAAATATTTTTTATGGTTTTATTTCGCACAAAAAAACGTCAAACACTATCTTCATTTTCTTTTCTTGGTTTACTAATAGTTATAGATTAATTATAGTAGACTCTTAAATAAAGAATTAACATTTAATAATTTTTTGTAATTTTGTTTTATTTAATCATCGTTATTGGTACCTTATTGACATATCAAAAGTTAAAGAAAACCTGTGCATGCAAGATGCTTTTATTTTATTTTTTGGCCGCCACCTTGATATTTTTTAAACCTTTAAAAAATCTTCTCTGGTTTTAAGTCATAGAAAATTTCATGCTAGAAAAGTGTGCTTTATTGCTTTTAAAAAATATAGATTAGAATAAAGATTAAAAAAAAAAAAAAAACCTAACATAAAAGAAAAAGAAACTAACAAAATGTTTGCATAAAGATTAAGAAGCCTAAAATCATTTTTCGAGGAGAGACTACGCACGTGGGATCACTAATTTCTTATAAATTGTTTTGGTGGTACTAGGTCGAAAACTATTAAACATGTGTTAGAGGGTTTTTGCGAAAGCGCCCTTGGTGCTGAGAAAAAAAAATGTTTATTTAATTTTAGAATTTTTTTATATTATTGCCCTGCATCTATTTAGTAGTTATTTCATACCAATCAATTAGTTTTTTGTTCTTTTTGGTGTAGAATGTGAAGTGTATACAAAATTACATTACATAATTCGTCCCTAGCGTCTTATGAAACACTTTAATACGAATTTTTATAAAAATCTAGAAGTATTGATAATTTAGAGATTGTTTTTTTTCTGCAGATGTCATGTATTCACGAAATAAATGTATTACTCCTCACAGTGTTATCCAAATCAAATGTAACTGCAATTATTGGAAAGCTGGATTTCCAGGGGGTTTTAGCTCTTTCTCTTTTCAATCTTTCAATCAATAAACAAGGTCTAAATTATGGCTTTATATCGAAAAAAAAAGTTTCAAATTAAAACAAATTTCTCAAACGTTATATATTTTATTTCTTGTTCTAATTTTTTTGTACCATTTTGTGCAGTTTAAATGGTCCTATGCTTCGAACAGATTAGTGGCATCGTCTCTTATTGCATTTTCTGTGATTTCCAATCAAACAAAA